>NC_060144.1:85144277-85396777 GCF_021461385.2 Schistocerca piceifrons
AGTTGCGATGACCCTAGAGGAGTCACCGCTCCTCACGAGGGAAGTAATGTAATATTATTGAATTCCAGATACTTTGCACATATTTGTCATAAAAGAAAGGAACAGCCATCGGGCTGTCGTTCGTAAAGATATTAAAAATCTCAGCGCATGTGTAAAGAGACGAAATACTTTATAATGTGCGCCTAAACCAAGACGCGCGTCCAGCGTTAACGTATTTCAAATAAACACTATGACCCGCTGGGCGCAGATATTTAAATCATTGCCACAGCGCTCGATAGCAGAAAGCTGCGAAATATTTGAAAGAACAATCCATCATTTGTTAAGAAATGTTCTAGAGACTTCATTACCTTTTTACATTTGGTCGCCGACTTGTTAAGACGTGCTGTGTAGCACCGCTACAAGTTATATTTTATTTAGTGTCAAAAACCATGTAATCACCAAGCAAAACGCTTCGGTAAACCGTGTGACGCTAAAAAGTACTTACGCGCCCGCTAGAACATTTAATTTTTAAGAAATCTCGGACAGACAAAAGCAGCGATTGTTGAGCAGCTCCATGTATGAGAGAAACATAAAAATATAAGTTTTGTATTCACTGTATATTTGTTAATATCTATTAGTTCAACGCCTTCTTCTTTGAGAATATATCGAGCATCACTTTACAGAAAATTTCTGGTTATTCTTTTCTTTAAACTCTCCATGATTTTTCAATGTATACAGGGTGGTCCATTGATAGTGACCGGGCCAAATATCTCACGAAATAAGCATCAAACGAAAAAACTACAAAGAACGAAACTCGTCTAGCTTGAAGGGGGAAACCAGATGGCGCTATGGTTGGCCCGCTAGATGGTGCTGCCATTGGTCAAACGGATATCAACTGCGTTTTTTAAAATAGAAACCCCTATTTTTTATTACATATTCGTGTAGTACGTAAAGAAATATGAATGTTTTTGTTGGACCACTTTTTTCGCTTTGTGATAGATGGCGCTGTAATAGTCACAAGCGTATAAGTACGTGGTATCACTTAACATTCCGCCAGTGCGGACGGTATTTGCTTCGTGATACATTATCCGTGTAAAATGGACTGTTTACCAATTGCGGAAAATGTCGACATCGTGTTGATGTATGGCTATTGTGATCAAAATGTCCAACGGGCGTGTGCTATGTATGCTGCTCGGTATCCTGAACGACATCATCCAAGTGTCCGGACCGTTCGCCGGATAGTTACGTTATTTAAGGAAACAAGAAGTATTCAGCCACATGTGAAACGTCAACCACGACCTGCAAGAAATGATGATGCCCAAGTAGGTGTTTTAACTGCTGTCGCGGCACTTTGTATTGTATCAAAATATGTGGTGTGTGCTAGAAATCTTTTCTGTTACAAATCTAAAGCGTTCAGCGAGAAAAAAATTACTTGTTCAACTATAAGAATGCAGTGAGAATGGATGCACGTCTGTTGGACGAATGCAATGAAAACAAACACTCCAAGCCGACATTTCACGTAAGTCACATCGAATGAAAATCTGTAACGCAATCATCTGTGTGACGTGCTTATAATTATGTATTATTTATATTTTAGGACAATTATTATGTAAAAAAAGGCGTAATGAAAGCATGAAAACTGTCTGAAGATGAATCATAACGATTCGAAACCGGTAACGGTACCCTTTGAATAAAGGAACTGAAAATAAATTTGTGGTTGGTTGCTGTCTCAACACCATGGCGATCTTCAAATAACAGCCACTGTCTCCAACCATGTCATCATATGACAAAATTGTATATGGCACAAGTTTATTGATTATAAAATAGAATAGACAATACTTGTTAAGCATGACGACAAATAAATCATGAACTGTTGACAACACAAATAGACGCAACGAAATAGTTTACCGCCCTGGGTGGTGAGTGGAGGGCAAAGACTAACGTTAGACTGATGAAACTATTTACTCATGCTCAAAACATGGATAACGCTATCTGAAATTCTCTAATGCTGAATAGACTTCGATGGATTTATTCCACACAGAAGGTATACTACGTTTGTGTATCTGAGGACAAGCAGTGAGACCATTATTCTGTTTGCCCTGACAAGCCGGAGGAGCAATATTATACCCTTTTCTCGATGTGTAGCGCTGTCTCAAGTGACGGTCATGGTTCAAGCGTCTACAGAGCAATGATATCCGGCGCCTGCAATTCGTTATCGCGGGCACGAAATATGCAAAGTGCGGCTGGCGATCTGCTAGACGGATCGCAATCTCTCTCTAACAGAGCCCTGAAACCTCGTCATATTGCAGCGTGACATTCCAGTCTGCTGGGCATACCATGAGCAATTTGACTCACTTATACAGCAGTGCACACAAGGGGATCAAACGTCAAGGCGCCAGACCCGTCACGAATAAGACTGTCCTCGGCACAGCGAGTTGTCCGAGATGACTGAGGTCTAAACTACTGGTACAGCTAAGATCTGACAGCAGGCTCTCCAGTCAAAACCAATGCCAGTATGAAGTCACACTCAGGACAAGTGTCCCAAGTGCAGCCCATTCATAACAAGAGTCAAGACCAGAATACTCTACAGATCAGAGTTTGAATCAGAAGACCACTTCTAGACCAGAGTCTGAATTGGAAGACCAGACTGGGGTCTGAATCAAAAGATGATTCCAGACTGGAGTCTGAATCGGAAGACCAAGTCTCTCCCCTCCTTACTTTCCACCAAGCCTCAGTAAAATTCACCAAAGCACTCCTCAATCGCCCCCACAAGGGTTCCATGATAATTACAAGACTCCACGAGCTCCATGTCTCCCCTTTAACTCATCTGCTCTATCCCTCGGCCATTCCTAATCAAAGTTAACAATATTCTTCTCTTTTCTGGAGTAGTGGCCAATCCCTGACTCACAAATTTCTGCACAGAGAGGAGAAAAAGTTGTGTTCCTGACTTGTTTTTTTCCCCATGGGCACTTTAAACAGCGTGTTTTGAGTTTCCGTTTAGCTCTAAAGCAGGCAACACATTTATCATGGAGATCATTATCTGGACAGCCGGAATTTTATAGCGTGCCCAACCAGGGCCTCAGTTAAACTAAGAGAAGTTCCTTTGTGTCCCAATACAAACATCAGAGCCGCGATAAGTGTTGTGTTCCTTCTAAAATTGATTTGAAGGCTTGAAGCTTCCCAAAAAACTCTGCAGCTGACAGCTCCCTCGATAACGTCCGGCCCACAGAGAACATGGAAACTCGCTAATTTTTATGTCCGCCGTCCCTATTCACAAAGCGCATTTACGACACTGCCAAAATACGTTGTCCCACCGACAAAGATTTCCCTCGCCCCCCTGTCACTTCCACGGCTAGAAGCGCCTAACGGGTAGGTCGAGATAGCAAATTTTTCTGCCTCTTTGCCCAGACACATTGTCTGCATACTGGTGTGAGAAATTCTTGGGACCAGCATTCTGTCCCATGTTAATGCTTCAAGATGTTCCTTTCCCTAATAGCTGCATGTGGCTTCCGCAGCCCAAACATCCACTGCGAGATTTACTGTTAGATGACCAAACTGCCTACTTGTTCTCAACTCTAGAAAAGTACTATTCGAAGGAGAGCCCCATAAAAATCCTGCAAGCATTAACAATGTACATGCACCCATCAGTGCCTGCTCAAGCTGATAACTTCCCGCCATCACACAGGAGTAAAATCAACATTAAAGAGTAGTGTTGAATATGGGAAATAGTGAGAGAGTGTCTTGTCCTCTCCCAACTTCATAGGAGCAATCTATCTTTATACTTTATCCGGAATCAGCATCAATCTAATCTGCATACCCACAGAAAACCTTACAGCAAGTAGACATGTTCAGAACACACACTGCTTCTGGCAAGGTGTCATTTCACTTTTTATATTATTCAGCTTTTAATTAAATAGTTTTTAGAGTTTTGTTCTGGACATAAGATGTTTGTTTTACTAGTTAAAGGTCTCGAAGAAACAGTTTCGTTTTGTATTTAATTAAAATGTTTACTGAAGGCACAAAAGTCATGCGATATGTCCTAATATCGTATCGAACCTTCTTTTGCCCAGCATGGTGCAGCAACTCGAAGTGGCATGGACTCAACATGTCGTTGGAAGACCCGTGCAGAAATAGTGAGCCATGCTGACTTCATATTCGTCCATAATTGCAGAAGTGTTGCTGGTGCCGAAGTTTGTGCACAAACTAACATCACGATTATGTCTCATAGATGTTCAGAGGGATTTATGATGGGCAATGTGGGTGGCTCGAATTATCCAGAATGTTCTTCAAACTACACTCCTGGAAATGGAAAAAAGAACACATTGACACCGGTGTGTCAGACCCACCATACTTGCTCCGGACACTGCGAGAGGGCTGTACAAGCAATGATCACACGCACGGCACAGCGGACACACCAGGAACCGCGGTGTTGGCCGTTGAATGGCGCTAGCTGCGCAGCATTTGTGCACCGCCGCCGTCAGTGTCAGCCAGTTTGCCGTGGCATACGGAGCTCCATCGCAGTCTTTAACACTGGTAGCATGCCGCGACAGCGTGGACGTGAACCGTATGTGCAGTTGACGGACTTTGAGCGAGGGCGTATAGTGGGCATGCGGGAGGCCGGGTGGACGTACCGCCGAATTGCTCAACACGTGGGGCGTGAGGTCTCCACAGTACATCGATGTTGTCGCCAGTGGTAGGTGGAAGGTGCACGTGCCCGTCGACCTGGGACCGGACCGCAGCGACGCATGGATGCACGCCAAGACCGTAGGATCCTACGCAGTGCCGTAGGGGACCGCACCGCCACTTCCCAGCAAATTAGGGACACTGTTGCTCCTGGGGTATCGGCGAGGACCATTCGCAACCGTCTCCATGAAGCTGGGCTACGGTCCCGCACACCGTTAGGCCGTCTTCCGCTCACGCCCCAACATCGTGCAGCCCGCCTCCAGTGGTGTCGCGACAGGCGTGAATGGAGGGACGAATGGAGACGTGTCGTCTTCAGCGATGAGAGTCGCTTCTGCCTTGGTGCCAATGATGGTCGTATGCGTGTTTGGCGCCGTGCAGGTGAGCGCCACAATCAGGGCTGCATACGACCGAGGCACACAGGGCCAACACCCGGCATCATGGTGTGGGGAGCGATCTCCTACACTGGCCGTACACCACTGGTGATCGTCGAGGGGACACTGAATAGTGCACGGTACATCCAAACCGTCATCGAACCCATCGTTCTACCATTCCTAGACCGGCAAGGGAACTTGCTGTTCCAACAGGACAATGCACGTCCGCATGTATCCCGTGCCACCCAACGTGCTCTAGAAGGTGTAAGTCAACTACCCTGGCCAGCAAGATCTCCGGATCTGTCCCCCATTGAGCATGTTTGGGACTGGATGAAGCGTCGTCTCACGCGGTCTGCACGTCCAGCACGAACGCTGGTCCAACTGAGGCGCCAGGTGGAAATGGCATGGCAAGCCGTTCCACAGGACTACATCCAGCATCTCTACGATCGTCTCCATGGGAGAATAGCAGCCTGCATTGCTGCGAAAGGTGGATATACACTGTACTAGTGCCGACATTGTGTATGCTCTGTTGCCTGTGTCTATGTGCCTGTGGTTCTGTCAGTGTGATCATGTGATGTATCTGACCCCAGGAATGTGTCAATAAAGTTTCCCCTTCCTGGGACAATGAATTCACGGTGTTCTTATTTCAATTTCCAGGAGTGTAATTGTGAACAATAGTGGTCTGGTGACACGGCGCATTGTCATCCATAAAAATTCAATCTTTTTTTGGGAACATGAAGTCCAGGAACGGCTGCAAATAGTCTCTAAGTAGCTGAGCATAACCATTTCCAGTCAATGATCGCTTCAGTTTGACCAGAGGACCCACCCCATTCCATGTAAATGCATCCCTTACCGTTATTGAGTCACCACCAGCTTCCACAGTGCCTTGATGACAACTTGGGGCCGGCTGGAGTGGCCGAGCGGTTCTAGGCGCTTCAGTCTGGAATCGCGCAACCGCTACGGTCACAGGTTCGAATTCTGCCTCGGGCATGGATACGTGTGCTGTCCTTAGGTTAGTTAGGTTTAAGTAGTTCTAAGTTCTAGGAGACTGATGACCTCAGATGTTAAGTCCCATAGTGCTCAGAGCCATTTGAACCATTTGACTACTTGGGTCCACTGCCTGGTGGGGTCTGGGCCACACTCGAATCATACCATCAGCTCTTACAAACTGAAATCGGACCAGACTGTGGTTTTCCATTCCTGTAGGGTCCAACCGATATGGTCACGAGCCCAGAAGAGGCACTGCAGGAGACGTCGTGCTGTTTGCAAAGGCACTCGCGTCGGTCGTCTGCTGCCATAGCCGATTAACGCAAAATGCGTACACTCGTCGTACGTCCTACGATGATTTCTGCGGTTATTTCAAGCAATGTTGCTTCTCTGTCAGGGGCGATTCTAGAAGTCGGTCAAATGGAGAGGGGGCTAATGGGGCGGGGGGGAGTAGAAAATCGCTTAACAAAAGGAGAGTTGGGGACCTCTACCGACAAACTGGTAAAATTTAGTGTTGCTTAAAGTAGTTTTTGGTAACTGTTTTGGAGTTTAGGGTAAAAAATGTGATTTAATAAATAATAAGACGCCTATTTTAAGTTAAATGATATTTATTGGTTTAGGTAGTAAGCTATTTGCCACTCTTATTCTTTTGTTAAAATGTGTTTGAAATACATTGTAACCTATATTGCTATATAGTTATTAAAAAAATGGTTGAATCTGTTGGAGTCATATATTCGCTGATTCCTGAAGTCATTTTATCCAGTGTAATATGATACTCCATGGGGTGGGGGGGGGGGGGAGGGAGGGGGCTATAGCCATTGGCCACTTTGTTGTCCGTGGTGATAGATAATACCTGAAATTTGACATTCTTGACACACTGTTGTCACTGTGGACTTCGGATTATTGAATTCCCTGACGATTTCCGAAACGGGATATTCCATGCGTCTAGCTCTAACTACCATTTCGCCTCCAAAGTCTGTTAATTCCTGTCGTGCGCCATAATCACGTCGGAAACGTTTTCACATGAATCATCTGAGTACAAATGACAGTTCCATCAATGCACTGCTCTTGTATGCCTTGAGTACACGATACTTCGGCTATCTGTATTTGCGCATATCGCTATGCCCTGACTTATGTCATCGCATTGACTGGAATACTCTCTTTCAAATTCTGAAGGTAGCAGGGGTAAAATACAGGGAGCGAGAGGCTATTTACAATTTGTACAGGAGTCGAGGTGCATGAAGGGGAAGCAGTGGTTGGGAAGGGAGTGAGACAGGGTTGTTGCCTGTCCCCGATGTTATTCAATCTGTATATTGAGCAAGCAGTAAAGGAAACAAAAGAAAAATTGGGAGCAGGAATTAAAATCCATGGAGAAGAAATTAAAACTTTGAGGTTCGCCGAAGACATCGTAATTCTGTCAGAAACAACAAAAGACCTGGAAGAGCAGCTGAACGGAATGAATAGTGTCTTGAAAGGAGGGTATAAGATGAACATCAACAAAAGCAAAACGAGGATAATGGAATGTAGTCGAATTAAATCGGATGATGCTGAGGGTATTAGATTAGTAAATGAGACGCTTAAAGTAGTAAATGAATTTTGCTATTTGGGGAGCAAAATAACTGATGATGGTCGAAGTAGAGAGGATATAAAATGTAGACTGGCAATGGCAAGGAAGGCGTTTCTGAAGAAGAGAAATTTGTTAACATCGAGTATAGATTTAGGTGTCGGGAAGTCTTTTCTGAATGTATTTGTATGGAAGTGAAACGTGGACAATGAATAGTTTAGACAAAAAGAGAATAGAAGCTTTCGAAATGTGGTGCTACAGAAGGATGCTGAAGATTAGATGGGTAGATCACATAATCAATGAGGAGGTATTGAATAGAATTGGGGAGAAGAGACATTTGTGGCACAACTTGACTAGAAGAAGGGATCGGTTGGTAGGACATGTTCTGAGGCATCAAGGGATCACCAATTTAGTATTGGAGGGAAGCGTGGAGGGTAAAAATCGTAGAGGGAGACCAAGAGATGAATACACTAAACAGATTCAGAAGGAGGTAGGTTGCAATAGGTACTGAGAGATGAAGAAGCTTGCACAGGATAGAGTAGCATGGAGAGCTGCATTGAACCAGTCTCTGGACTGAAGACCACAACAACAATGTCATCGCAGTGTATGTTCGGTTGTCCGCAGTATTTGTAATGTTCAATGATGAAGGGATGAATAGCTGTTTCATGTCTGGATAAATCGGTGAGATATTTTGTTTCACTGAAGTATAGACTCTTCTTAAATAGTTTTTACTTTGACTCAAGTGATGGTGAGTCGCCGGAGTAATGGTGTAATGCAGCTTGTGTATGTGTATGTGAGAGTGAAGTGCAGGAGATGACTTTGAAAGATGATATGTGGGCGACGTTTTGTTGAGTAAGGAGTGGGATGGAGTGGGGGTTGGCTTGCAGGGTGGGGCACGTTGCCCACTTCATGTACTTGTAAGAGGACTTCATATCTGTACACTCGTGAGCCTCAGCCCGCCACTGCCTTCATAGCTGTCAATACTGAAGTATTTTTCAACAGACTTTCTTGGCAAACAGCCTGGCAGGCCTCTTCAGTTGCAAGCCATTGCTTGTGGAAACCGTATCTAACGCCGTTGACCATCCAAAAGGTGGCGACTTTGTGTATGGCGGAAGAGAAGCGTGTTTATGGAACACAGTTGACTACTCGTGACAAATGAGTAACGTCTCTGAGTTTTGTCTTATCACGAGTAGTTGTTTTCGTTTATATGCCAACGCCAAAACTGCACATGTTCTGGGAGCTGTCTGCACTGAAGTTTGCCACCTGTGCGATGGAAGTGAGATGTCTAACCTTTTTACAAAAATAACAGAATCTAAAAACAAGCAAAACAAAGTTAAATTTTGACCAAAACAAAATCGTAGTCGACGTCTTTGACAAAGGTTGTATGGAAAACTCTTCACACTACAGCAAACTGAAAGAATAGGAAACGTGTCGTTCAACCATGGAAAAGTATCTTCATTTATCTGCTCCAGAAAATGTGAGGATGATTTGATAAGTCTGGTAAATTTAAAAGAAAGAACGGAACATATTTGTTGCCCTTTCGTGGTTGGTAAGCTTGATTATTCCAATGATCTTATAAAGAATTTCAACAATGTACACTGTACATTGTTGACAGCCGTCTTAACTGGAAAGGGAGTGTACTGCGATTGAAAATGGAGAAAACCGAGTTTCGTGACATTAGTAAACATTTACAATAAAAGAGTTGGGCTGCCGTATAAATCAAAACAGAAATGGATGAAGTTCATGCAGACTCTGCACCATCATTGAACACCGTTTACTTTTGGATTGATGAGATTAAACGTGGTCGGACAAGCACCGAAGACGAAGTGCGCTCCGGTCGTCGAGTTGAGGTCACCACGAAGGAAACAACTGACAAAATCCATGACATGGTTATACAAGACAACCGAATAAAAAGTTCGTGAGATTGCTGAGACTGTAGGTTTCTCAACTGCGGAATGTGTAATATCCTGCGCGCAGGACTGACTGCGAAGAAACTATGTGTGAGGTGAGTACCATGATTGCTCATGATCGACCAAAAGCGCACCTGGCACTATAATTTCACACAATACCTGGCGTTGTTTAATCGCAATATTCAGGACTTTTAGCGCCGATTATGACTGTTGATGACATCTGGATCCATCATTACACCCCAGAGTCGAAACGGCAATCAGAACAATGGACAGAAGCTGGTGGCAGGCAGCCACTGGCACGATGTTGTGCGCTGTTAGGGCGTTGTCCACTGTTTTTTGGGATTCCCAGGGAATAATCATCAGAGACTACTTGAAAAAGGCATAGTCATAACTGGACCCTATTATGCTTCATTGCTGGCTCGTTTGCAACTTGCGCTGGCTGAAGAAAGGTTGGCACGCAAAATACTTGCTGTTTCACCAGGATAATGCACAATCCCCATATCAGCGATAACAATGGCGAAAGTGCACAAAGAGTTCTTTGAATTGGTTCCTCGTCCATCCTGTTGACCAGATTTAGCGCCAAGTGACTTCTTTCCTGTTTGAAAGTGTTACTTGCAGTCAACGAGTATTTTATAGAGTTTGAGAGAACCTATTTTTACCATGGGACGAAAGAGCCCAAGGATCTCTGGGACAACTGTGTACCCCTCAAAGGAGATTATGTCGATAATTAAGGTGTTTTCTTGCTCTTTTACTATACTTATCAAACCGGTCTCGTATATACTTACAGATACGCCGAACAGTATTTAGAAGACAGTAAAAGCGCTTTTTGTTATGTTCTTTTCTTTAATACCAAGCCCTGGTTAAACCTTCGAAATGTGATACGAGAGGAAAGCAAACGACAAAATAAAGATTAAGAAGACGTGAACACAACATCTGCGAAGAAGTGAGTTCGGCGGAAATAGGCTATCTCCCAATGTTAGCGCAGTCCCCTGTCTACATGTGTGCGGCCTCTGAGGTCAACGACTTGCTCAAATACCAAAACTCATCTACTACTTTTAGTGTATCACTTCCCAATCCAGTTCCGTCAGCATTGCCTCATTTGCTTCGACTACATTCCATTACCCTTGTTTTGGGTTTATATGCGTTAATATTATAATTTCATTAAAAAAAAATGGTTCAAATGGCTCTGAGCACTATGCGACTTAACTTCTGAGGCCATCAGTCGCCTAGAACTTAGAACTAATTAAACCTAACTAACCTAAGGACATCACACACATCCATGCCCGAGGCAGGATACGAACCTGCGACCGTAGCGGTCGCTCGGCTCCAGACTGTAGCGCCTAGAACCGCACGGCCACTCCGGCCGGCAATTTCATTTCAAGATACGGCTAGTCCTTAGCCGTCTCTGACTGGGTTACAATATCACCGGCAAACCGTAAAGTTTCTATTTTTTCTCCCTAAACTCTAATTCTGTTTTCAAATTTCTCCCTGGTTTCCTTCACAGCTCCCTCATGTACAGATTGGATATTGGGGATATGCTACAACCCTGAGTCACTCCTTTCTCAACTATGTCTTCCGTTTCATTTTCTTCGACTCTTATAACTGCAATCCGGTTGCTATACATGTTGCGAATAGCCTTTGGGTTCCTGCTTTTTATCCCTGGTACCTTCAAAATTTCAAAATCTTGAAGGTTGTCTTTCTTCAAACTATGTTCTAACATAACTCATAGAAACAGTACTGCCTCGTGTATTCCTACATTTCTTCGGAAACTAAACTGACTGTACCCATGGTTGGGCTCTACCGCTTTTTCTATTCTTCTATAAATGAATCGTCTTAGTATTTGGCAACCATAATTTATTAAACTGGTGGGGTCTTGCCCACTCGTCGCTAATAGGATGCCTGTGGGATGCAGCATTCTCGGAATGCTATACAACAATTCAAACAAATAACATTGATAATTTTATTTCTATAAAGCAATTTGACAATACTTAACTTGGGAAATTTACAAATAGTAGCCGAAGGGCGACTTGCAATATAATTTAAAGTCTTTGATATGTAAAGTGTTCAGGCAAGTTTACACACGTCACTGACAACTAACGTCCGCGATGCCGTGCCGATCTGAGCCCCAAGACTGGCAGGAGCGGCTTTTATATTCACTTCTTCTAGTTGTCGCTCTTGGCGCAGCGCGGTTCAATTCCGGCACCATTGGTCGACATTTCCTCACCACCTTCTCTATTCCTGCGTTCAGCATCTTCGTTCCGGCGCTTGTGGTTACTACAGCACAAAACTGATAGCTCTGTCACCTCCTGCTTTCTTTGGAATTAGAATTATTACATTCCTCCTGAAATCTGCGGTTATTTCAGCTGTCTCATACTTCTTGCACACCAGATGGTATAGTTTTGTCATCGCTGGCTCTCCAAACGTTATCAATAGTTCTGACAGAAGGTCATCTACTCCAGGAGCCTCGATATTCTGACCACATGACCCTCCATATCCTCCCCCAGTGACGCCTATGGGTGAGGATCACACGGCGACAGGTCGGTAGCGTTGGACCTTGATGGCCAGTTCGGGCGGAGTTTCTTTAGTTTTCGACTTTCAGTTCTCTGTCAAATTTTTCTCATAGTGTCATATCTTCCATCTCCTATTCATCTGCATCATCTTCCCTTTGTATAATATTGCTTTCAAGTTCATCTCCCTTGCATAGACCCTCTATATACTCATTCCACCTTTCAGCTTCCCTTCTTTGCTTTGGAATAGTTTGCCATCTTAGCTCTTGATATTCAGCTCCTTCTCGTTTCTCCATAGCTCTCTTTTTTTCGCACAGGCAGCATCTGTCTCTCACCTAGTAATTAGTGTTCTATAGCCTTGTATTTGTCCGCTAGACATTCCTAATTATCCATTTTGCGATTTACGAGGTTGTGGTTAGTAAGAGACGTAACAGGATAGCTTAAATTACTGTGAGTGGAACTATCAATTTGGTGTTTAAATTCACTGGTATCAAAACCATCTCGGTCGAAGGATTAGTTCCGGTTCTACAGAAAAAGTATGGTGCTAAAAAACGAACCTAAAAAAACTGCGTGGTCCGACAGGACCCATACGCAAATAATGATAATAATAGTAACAGAGATAATTGTGTACCCTGCTGTTTAAATGCCAAGAATTTCTATTTTCCTACGTATTGGTACGGTTCAGTCTTTCCTGGTTCCTGTACTGAAATGATAAAAGAGAAAAAATGAAATAAGAAGAATTCGTTTATTGCGTCGGGATCTTCCATTGCGTCCAAGTGCGCACAACCAGGCGCTTCTGCGGTAGTCTGCGGGTACAATCGGCCGTCTCTACGTAGTGTAGAGAAGTGTCGCAAGATAGCAGCAGTTGCCGGCAGTGCAACACGTTGGTGTCAAGCTGTCACATACAGAGAGCAGGCGCGATCCGCTGAACCAGAGGGCCGACAGAACGGCCGTCTCGCCACTTCCTCTTGCATTTTTCTGGCCGTCCGGCCCACCACAGCAAAGCGGACGTCACGGGCAGCCAGAATTTCAGTGACTGCCAGTGCATCACCAACAACATTTAATAATCATTTGCTTGTGCAGGTACTTGTTTAGCGATTTAAGCCCATAAAAAACTGATGTATCCGTACAAATTACAAAAATGGATGTACACACGTATATAACCGAGCATGTGTGTATGTTCCACATCCTTTCCTAAACTACTAAGATCAATTTCAACCAAACTTGGTACACCTGGAAAGAATCACCCACCCATCAAACTATTTGAGAATAAGAGTACTTACAGACTTACAACACAGTTTACGAAACTTTTTCTAGCTGAAACCTTCTACAGAATGATGAAAGAAGAAAAAAATCGTCTCTTATTACATTTTCGCTGTTCATGCAGTAAAACTACCACGTGAAGCACGACGTTGTAATTTATTGCTTCTTTGCTACTAATTTTATTCGTGACACATTTTGCAGACAGTATTCAGATATATCACTAAATGTAGGAGAAAAATTACATCATTGTGCGACACTTTATTCAGGAAATATGAATTCATAAACACCGAGACGCGTGAGATACTGCCGCATCATGCATGACGTTTTAATTTATTATTTCTTTACTGCTTAATCTATTGACATTCCACAGACAGTAGGCATATATACTACTGGATGCAGCTGCACAATTACATCATTATAGAGCTCGTAGTTCAGGAGATACGACGTCATAGAAAACAGAAACTGCAGAGTGAAAATCGCTAGACATGCAGGTGAAATAAGAGCACAAATACGCGTGAAGTATGTTAAGTGTGGGCGAAATATATTTCACATGTGCATATGCAGCAAAGCCACGGGTTAAAAGCTCATAATGAACTCCTGGAGCGATTTCAATCAAGTTTGATACCCATATTTGTTTCTGTCTGGAAATAAATGCTGTAGGGACAAGAACCGCCAGCCTCTTTCGCTGTAAGCAACGAGGGGGAAGGAGGAGATATCACAGATAGGAGGATGAAGAGATGGAGAGAGATAAGGGAGGGGTAAATGGACAGAGAAAGTGGGGAGGAAAAAATGGACAGAGAGAGGGGAGGAGGAGATTGACAAGAGAGAGGAAGGAGAAGAAGGAATTAAGAGGAGGAGGAGGAGATAGACAGAGGGAGAAGGAGCAGATGGACAGAGGGAGGGGAAGGAAGGGACTAACAGAGAGATGGACAGGAAGAGATGGTCATAGAGAGAGAAGCAGGAGGAGATTGTCAAAGAGTGGGGAGAGGAGGAGGTGGGCAATGAGAAGGGCTGGTTCAGATGGACAGAGAGAGGGAAGGGTGGAGTTGATGGACAGAGACAGGAGGGACTGATAGAAGGATGAAGGAGCAGAGGTGGATAAAGAGAGAAGGGATGGACAGAGAGTGGGATAGGAACAGGTGAACAGAAAGGGGACAGAGAAAGGAAGCAAGAAGAAATGGATAGGGAGAGAGGAAAGGAGGGAATGGACAGTGAGAAGAGGGAGGAGATGGGATAAAAGAAGGTTCGAATGAATCAGTAACATGGCAACATGAGGTTTCTCTCTTAGTGTGTATATATAGTACACAAAATTACAAAACTTTGATGGCTGTGAAACATTCTCATGAGACGTAGATGGGTGACATGAGCTCTCAGAATAACTTTCTTCACAAACTGTAAATAATAAATTGAGTTAGGTATTTTACAGTTATTACTTCCAATACTTTGCTGCAAAACTTCAAGATATACACAAACACTCTGTAATGAAATCAACTGATTGTGCATGCTGCTCCCAAATGGAGCACCATACAACTAACACACTGTTTGTATGGCTGACAGACAGCAGCCCGACAACTGCTCTATAAAGAAGTTACCACCAATTCAGCAGTGGCAGCCATTTTGGACCCAAGAGGCTCTAACACCACTAGGGACAAAACTGTTAAACTCTCATTTATGAAGAAGTGAACAGGACTACATGTGCATGTGATATCCTAGTTCATGCAGTTAACAACCAACTACAGTTTTTAATTGTTTCCTTGTTTCTGCTGGGAATATAAACTGACAAAACGATGTCTTTTGTAAGTCTGTCACTGGAACCAGGGCATTTATTTTTTCCTATAATACAGGTGAAAGTTCCTCTCTGTTATTTTGTGATAACTAGTACTTGTTTCAGATACCTCATCACTATATATAATGCCCATTCAGTTTTTTTAGGAAGGTGTTTAGGAATTGCAGACCACATTAACACAGAGGTGCATTATTTTCCTTACAGTTTCCATACAGTTCAGTAATGTATCTGCGTTCCACCCTACCATTTTCTCGTTACCTTTTCCAGAATACCTTGGTACAATATTTTCCTACCACCTTTTATTAAATACAGTTGATCAATATTTTGTTCTTGAAATTTTCCCAGTGTAAAAAGTTTTCCATGAAGTTTTGGGATTGCACCTGGATAATGTTGACTCACTGCTTCAATATCTTGGCTGACAATCATTCAGCCATCTTCAGATGAGTGTTGTGTGCTGGAGGCTACTAGCTAATGTCACTACCATTGTACCAAAAATAGGTGTGAAGACACATGCACAAAGACAGGCACTACATAGGTGACCTCTGTCAAGTTACAAATTTTCTTCAAATACTGTTCCATCTATGGTGTGCAGGCACAAGTGTAAATGATACTACATGCACACTCTCTGTTGGAATGCACACTAACAGAGTTAAAATTCAGATGTCAAAATTAATAGAATTAAATATCACTAGAAGTGTCATAGGTCATAAAATGTTTTCAGAAGAAATTAAGGAAATCAGTGGGTTTCATACCTTATCCAGTTGAAAGCCACCATCACAATTAATAAGATTTTGCACAAAATGTATTTCCACTGATTCCATAATAACTGAATCCCAGAAAGATCTCATCGAGGCCAAGATTTTTGTGCAGAGTAATCCCTGGAATGTCCTGTGGAAATACAGTCTCCATTATGGCTGACTCACTGGGCTGCAAAAGGTGAGTGTGGCGATCATGTTCAATGCATCTTCCACACACTATGTATGTTATCTGACCAATGTAGGCTTTGCACATTCACAAAGTATTCTGTAAATTCCAGCCTTCTGCAATCCCAGATCATTCTTTGCCAAACCAAGAAGAGCACAAGTCTTTATAGGTAGGCAAAAGATTACTTTGACATAATGTTTTCTTAAGATTCTGGCTAATTTTGATGAAGTATTGCTGACATACGGAACGAACACCCTGAACCTAAACTGCTCCTTTTCCTCTTGCTCTTGTGGGTGGTCACATTTTTACTTCCTTGAAGCTGTGCTTGTCTAATAAGGAGACTGCTTATTATCTTTGAACACTGATTGTAGGTGTTCCAGTTCTTTTGCAAGGCTGGCTCCAATGTTCAAAGGATGCCCATAGTTTGTGATGGGTGGTGGCAGCTAGACACCTGAAAATACAGTCCTGTATATGTGGGCTTATGGTACACGAAATGCCCCAATGATCCATCCACTTTCTGTCTGACCAAGATGTCCAGAAATGGCACACAGCAGCCCTTCTCCACTTTCATCATAAATTTGATATTCTTGAGGATATAATTTGGATGATTCAAAAAGAAAGACAGTTCATCTTCACCGTGGGGTCAACTACAAAAATATCATCCACATATCACCAGAAGACATTTGGTTTAAGTTCTGCTGATCAAGTCCCCTCCCCTCAAAGTTTTCCACAAAAAAGTTTGCTACCAGAGGGGAGACAGGACTACCCATGGCAATACCATCAATTTGCTCAAAATATTCACTGTAGAATAAAAACTAGGTTGAAGAAAGGGCTGTTATATCTACTTTGAACTTACTGCTGATGAGTGATAATAAATGCTTCAGAGGGACACTAGTGGAAGTGAGAAAACATCAAAGTGTACTAATAAGTCTGACTCATTGAGTCAGAGTGCCTCCAGTCTATTAATAAAGTCACTAGAGCTGCAAATATGACGTGAAAACTTCCCCACAAAAGTTCTCAATAAAGATGCAAGAAGCCTAGCTAAGCCATATGTTGGTGTACTGATGTTGCTCAAAAGAAGTTGTAATGGAAGACCTTCCTTGTGTATTTTTGCAAGACCATATAACCATGGTGGAACAGAGCTGTGAGGTCTTAATTGTTTTGCAACTTCTTGTGGAAAGGAAGAAGAATTAGCAATGTTTTCCTTTCTACTCTCCCTGCAGTATGTTGGTTCACTGAACAAGCTATAAATTCTATGATCACAGCTCTTATGTGGCAACAACACAGTGCTGTTTCCCTGATCCATTGGAATGACCACCATGTGTGGAGCTTCTCATAGCTTTCATAGTGCAGCTCTTTCCATCGAGAAAATGTCACTGAGATGGAAGTCTCGTAAGTGCACAGCACGTTTCATATCTGATTTCTTCAGCAGCATCAGCGGTAAGAGGTCTAACAGCTTCTTCAAAGCACTTAAAATCAGTTAAAGGCAAGGTTCTAGCAGTAGGCATGAAGTTCAAGCCTTTCCCAAGCACTGACAGCATCATATTGTCCAAAACCTTATCCATAAAATTGACCACTGAGCATCCGAAAGAACAGAAACTATATCCATATAAGTATATAGTTCTGGCAATAGCGGCCATGACATTCCTCTTCTGTGTGGATGCACACATATTACCCGAACTCTTACGGGGCTTGGTAAGAATGTCCATGAGTAATGAGTGTGTTGGGTAGGGACACTCCGAATGTAGTGTGTGGACATATAAGGCGAGAATGTGGGTCTCCCATGAGGCATGTGTGAGATAGTCCCTGCAGTCACACTATGCTCTGTGCCCTCGGTCGCTCAGATGGATAGAGCGTGTGCCATGTAAGCAGGAGATCCAGGGTTGGAGTCCAGTTCGGGGCACACATTTTCACCTGTCCCCGTTGGTATATATCAATGCCCGTCAGCAGCTGAAGGTATTAATATATAATTCTAAAACAAGAAAAAGTTGTCTAGTGAACAAGAACTCTAAAATGCATAACTTAAGGGTTTTGCATACTTGTTGAGCAGAAGAAATATATTTCACATTAGCAAATATGAACAAATACTCATAGATCTTAAAGTATGCACTTTAGAGTCCATGTTTACTAGACATTTTTTCTTGTTTGGTCTATATTATTCCCTCTCAAAATACGGAAATCAAAGAGGTTACAGTAAAAGAGGTCTACTATCAGAGGTAATTTTGCTTATAAATTTTGACTCAGTCACTTCTAGGTCAGGGTTCCTTACCTCAGGTTGATAAATTTACCCTTTCCCATTATCCATGAAAATTTGTAGTATCGTCAGTGGTTTTTTACATCTCATACATCAATGTATTTACTCACTGACTAGAACACAACTGAAGGAATTGTTTGAAGAAAGTAGTGTTCTGAATAGCTTTTATTTTTTATGACGAATGTTGTCTCTTCTTAGAGAAAAGGCAGCAAGATACAGGAAAGGACACCAGTTGCACTCAGTGTGTATGCCTGGGGGCCACATTCAACATGTTGGTGAGGTTATTTCAGCAGACATTACAGGGTGCAACCAACTGCAGACTGTGGCACATGTGGGAACATATGATGCCTGTCGTCTGGGCTCTGAGGCCATACTTGGATCATTCCAGTGACTGGCAGCGAAGTTTGAGAAAAGCAGCCGTATGCGTGGAGTTTCAGTGAAGCTCACAACTTGCAGCATTGTCCCCAGAAATGGCCCTTTGGTTTGAGTTGAATGGGACGACTGAATCAGAGTCTCCGGAGGATCTATGACATGCTAGGCTGTGACTACCTGGACTTGTGCCATAGGGTTGAGAGCTGTAGGGTCCCCCTACACAGGTCAGGTGTGCACTACACATCAGAGGCTGCTAGTTAGGTAGCTAAGTGTGGAATGCACAGAAGGGTTTTTAGTTTAGGTGACTTGCCATCCAATCCAGATAACACGACTTGTAGGAAAACCAGAAATAGCAGTTTAAGATTGGAAGAAATGCCTCCCACAGGTGAGAGTATTAAAATCCTAGTTGGTTAACTGCTGAAGCATTCACAACAAAGTGTAAGAATTTGAAGTGCTCCTGAAAAGCAGTGAAAGTCACGTAATATTAGGTATGGTTGAAACCTGAAATTGACTAATGTGAGATTATTGGGGAAAAATTTTAAATATGGGTTACTAAAGGAATTAGAAAAAGTGCTTGAACTTGTAAATACCTAAACTCCATTAAAAAGGACAATAGTGATCCAGTTTTTTTGAAGGTACTTAACACTGCCAAAAAATCAGCCAATGATAGGTTCATAAATTTAGCCAATAATAAAAGTAAAGCTACATGGGTTGTAGTGAAACAAGAAACAGGAACCATGAAGCAGAGAGGTACAAACACACAAATCAGGAACTAGGAAAACTCAGAAAGTAACCCGAAAGAATTAGCAAATTATGTTAATACCTACTTTAGCACCATTGCAATGAACTTAGAGAAAATTTTTCCAAATGGTGCAAATCAGCCAATACAGAAGCATGCAGCAAACTTAATCATATTGCTTCCAACTACTGAGGAGGAAGTATGCAATGTTGTAAGGCAATTAAAGAACAAATACTCGGCAGCTTTAGATGAAATCCCAATGTGTGTGCTGAAAAAATGCATAAACAGTATCAAAGCTCCACTAACCAAAATCATAAGTGAATCCTTCAAAACTAGTTGCTTCCCTGACTATCTGAAGCATGCCAAAATTTTACCAGTTCACAAGAAAGGTGACATAGAAAACGTTGAGAACTGCAGACCAATAGCCCTATTGTCATGCTTTGCCAAAGTGATAGAAACAATAATGAAAAACAGGCTTTTGAGCTATCTAAATAAATTCAACCTCCTCTGCAATGATCAGCATGGTTTCAGGCCTGGTAGAGGTACAGAATCTGCAACAGCACAATTTACAAAAACAGTTTTAGAAGCACTAGATGAGAACAGCTATGTAACTGGCCTTTTCCTATACCTGTCTAAGGCATTTGATACAGTTGACCACCAGAAGCTGTTGCATAAATTAGAGGCACTAGGAATAAGGGGAGTGGTTCTGAAATGGTTTCGTTCATATCTAGAAATCAGAGTAGAGTCAGTAGAGATCACACATGTTTCCAGTGGATCAAAGTACATTGAGAAACATATATCTGATCCACAATATATCAATATTTGGGTCCCACAAGGAAGTGCACAAGGCCCTGTATTATTTCTGGGGTATATAAATGATTTCCCACAACATATCAGCCATGGAGAGAAGATATTGTTTGTGGATGACAGCAACATAGTTATCACCAGTAAGACACCAGCACAAATGTTGGAAAATTCTACTGAAGTGCTGAGGGATGTTCACAAATGATCTCAGGAAAACAAAGTAACTCTCAATGCAAAGAAAACAAATACAATATGCTTTAGAATGAACAGAAAACAGAGTCCCTTAAATTTAAAACTAGATAACATCTCCATAGATGATGTACATACAACAAAATTCATAGTGTTGCACATTGACAGCCAAATGAAGTGGAATCAACATGCTATGAAACTCGAAAAAGATATCCACAACATGTTATGCACTTAGAGTCCTTGTATCCACATGCAGTAGTGAATGTTTGAGAACTGCATACTTTAGTTATGTTCATTCAGTAATCAGTTATGGTATTATTTTCAGGGGAAACAGTGCTCAGAATTTACAAACAGTATTTAAAATGCAAAAGAGAGCAGTAAGAATTATAACAAAAAGCAGTGAGCGGGCCCACTCCAGAGAACTTTTCAAAATGTTAGAAATTATAATTGTTCCTTGTGATTTTATATTCCAAACCATAGTGTACAACAAGAAAAATATAGAAAATTATAGCACAAAGAGCAGTTTTCATAACTATAGTACAAGAACAAGTCACTGTCTTCACCTAGACAGGAAGAATAAACATAAGACTCAAAATAGCTTCTTGTATGAAGGTGTAAAACTGTATAATAAACTGCTACAGAAAATAAAAGAAGCAGATAACATGTACCGCTTAGGAAAAATCTTAAATTGTTTTTGCAGGAACACTGCTTTTACACTATAAGTGAGTTCCTTAGTACAAAATGATTGTAAATAGCTTTTGTTTCACAATATTTTGATAAGGAGCAAAAATGATTGTAAGTAACTTATATGTCACAATGTTTAACTAGATGTAACAACAAACTGTATAAATATATGAATGTACGCAACTGACAACATCCATACATTTTAAAATGTCCAGGGATGGCTAAATAAATAAATAAATATCAGGAAGATAGGGTAATGGGAAATGCAAATAGCATACTTGTCACAGTAGACAAGAAATTCATATCCACCAAGACAGAAACTGAAGCTGCATGTGAAATTGGGCAAGATTCAGTATCAGGGGTGGGCAGAAAATGGTAATTGGATCCTTCTATCACCTGCAAGATTCATCTCCTGATGTAACCAAAAACTTTAGAGAAAACCTCAGTTTGCTCATATATAAGTCCACCAATCATACTGTAATCATCAGTGAAGGCTTTAATCATCCAAAAATCAATTGGAAGATTAAAGTTTTGTTAGTGATGGACATCACAAGACAACCTGTGAAACTTTACTAAATGCCTTCTTTGAAAACTACTTAGACCATATTATTTGGAACCCCACTCTAATGGCAACAAATAAACCTTACTTCTTTGAGGATGCTCATATCACACTTGGTATCAATGGCCAGGATTCAGTTGTGGCAACAACGATTACCAAAGTACAATGAACAACGAAAACAATCAGTAAGATCAGTAAACTAGATAAAAAATCAATAGTGTAATACCTCAGTGAGGAACTAGAAATTTTCAGCACATATCAGGAACATGTAGAGGAACTCTGGCTCAAGTTTAAAAGAATAGTTGACCATGCACTGGATAGATATGTACTCAGTAGAACAGTTCATTATGGTAGGGAATCTCCATGGTATACAGTCACTGTAAAGAAACTTCTGAAGAAACAAAGACTGCTGCATAACAGATGTAAAACAAACCATAGGGCTATAGACAGAGGGATGCTGAATGAAACATATTTGGCTGTCAAGAGAGCAATATGTGAAGCCTTGAATACTGTCAAGTGATCTTTCACAGAACCCAAAGAAATTCTGGTCATATGTAAAGGCTGTTAGTAGCATCAAAGTTAGTGCCCAGTCCCTATAAAATGAGACAGGAGCTGAAATTGAGGGTAGCAAAGCAAAAGCTGAAATGCTTAACCCTGTTTTCAAATGTTCTTTTACAAAGGGAAACCCAGGAAAACTGCCCCAGTTTAATCATTGTACCACTGATAAGGTGAGTGAAATCAGTAATAATGTCAGTGGCATTGAAAAACAGCTGAAACTGTTAAAACTGAACAGAGCTCCAGGGCCTGATGGAATATCTACCAGGTTCTATACTGAATTTACAGCTAAATCAGTCCTTTTCTAACTATAATTTATCATGGATCCCTCAAACAAGAAACTGTGCCCAGTAATTAGAAGAAAAAGGTTACACAACTACAGGGAGGGTAGTAGAAATGTTCTGCCCTCCAGGACCCTTGACTCTGATTTGTTGTAGAAGCTTAGAACATATTCTGAGATCTAACGGAGGACATTTTGAACATTTCCTGTAACATAGTGTTTGAAGTTACGCTGGTACATTCTGTTGCTGTGTGTTTCCATTCCATAATTAATGTGATTTGAAGAGAAGTAATAAAATGAGCTCTAACATGGAAAGTAAGCGTTTCTGGACACATGTCCACATAACATATTTTCTTTCTTTGTGTGTAAGGATTCTTTCCTGAAAGTTTGGCCATACCTTTTTGCAACACCCTGTACATATATATTCACTTATGAAATTTGTTATTAACAGTCCGAACGAATTCAAAAGTAATAGCAGTGCACATGGCTACAACACTAGGAGAAAGGATGAACTTCACTACTCAAGGTTAAATCTAACTTTGGCTCAGAAGGGGGTAAATTATGCTGCCACAAAAGTCTTTGGTTACTTACCTAATAGCATCAAAAGTCTGACAGATAGCCATATAGCATGGCAACTCCTTCTACTCATTAGATGAATTTTTGGATATAATAAGTGGGTAATTTCCCCAAGCCCCACAAAAAAAGTGTAATGTAATATTTTGTGTAATACAATATCTTGTATAGACACCTTTTATTAACCTGACTCGTTCCACATCATTACGAAGTGTCATACTCATGATCTATGGAACAAGTACTAATCTAATCTAATCTAATCTAATCTCTAGAACAAACGCATTACCTCATAACTGCCTGCTGTGCTTTCACAGGATTTTCAAAAGCATGTAATCTGCAGAGCCTGTTGCTAGAAACGGTCTGCATATTTAAAAATCTGTTCCTGAATTCGAGAGTCAGTGACATTGTGCATGATGGAATCATCATCATTGCCTCATTGTAGTATATGTCAAAATCACATTTGAATCTACACTGTCTGATAAGGCCTTTAATTCAGTCACCCGCTGCTGGTATGTTTGTCCTTGTTGCTTACGCAACCTAAGGAATTTGTAATGGACAGTTGCCTCTTGAACCCTGTCCTCATAATGATTTGTAAGTGCATGCAACAGGTCCTCATACTGTACCACCTCAGGGCGTGATGTGGAAAACAACTTTTCACGCAGGCTATAAACAATCACTCCCGCCATGAACAAGAAATAGGAAAGCTTGTCAGTACCTTGTAAGTGATGTGTTGTGATGTGTGCATTTAATTGTGTGAGGTACTCTGTTCATCTCTCCCTCATGTTGTCAAACTCACAAAATGGTGGTACATACACAAATGGTGCAGCACGTGGCACTGCTGTTGGGTGAAATCATTTGCACTGTGATGGGGCAATTCATCACTTCAAGCAGTAATGCCATTTGTTGGCTCTGAAACTACAAAAACTGAGTTAATTCACTTGCAGGCAATGCAGCAGGTGATTGGACCTGAGTAGCCTAAGTGACATGAAAAATAACAACAAAAATAAGCACAGGGAAAGTAAAAAATAGCACAGAGAGAAAAAAGATGTGCAAGAACATAAAGAACACAGGCAACACAAATGCTTGGGATGCAAAAGATAAACAAATGATAGAAACAACCAATCAAAAAGAAGACAGAACTGGAAGAAGTCAAATCGAAGAATTGAAGGTAGCCCCACATAGGCAGAATTACTCATTATCAGGTATGTAGTGCATTACTTCATACACAACTGTATGGAGGCGTGGGCTACAGCTTCATGTGGTAACTGTCATTGTAGGAAAGCTGAGCAGGAGCAGAAATGATTAACAAACAAGTTAACACAGTAAACATCAGACTTACTTCATTTATATTCCTCCAAGTGTACAAAGACTTATTATAAATAATGCAGTAAGAAATAGAGTCCAGCTCTGAATGTCAACAAAGATGAGGCTTTCTGTACTAAAGCACGAATAATGAAGTAAGAGATGCTACTAGGCAGCATCTGTGTAGCGTCATGTAGAGCAGTGGCTCCAAGTGCAAGTGGGCTGAATTGCTGCCGCCGGCCATCCAATATTGTGGCAGCATAAGGCACTCATAGTCCAGAGCTGCTGGAGGCAAGGCTCAGTGGGCATGCACCATTGGTTCCACCAGATCCTTTGTAACTGCTATCGGTGTCTGACAGAAACTTGCACTTCCGTTGCCAGCTTTGACACCGGTGTTGATGGTATCTATATGTGATACCACATAATGGGGCAGTTGGTTACTTCCCCATCCACTTGCACCATTGCAGTGGAACTTGTCAAGGCTGCCTTAACAACCAAAATATATTTGGATGGTGTGCCAAGCAGTTTTGTATCTTTTGAGATCTCTTCCATAATCTGACTATCGAAGTCCTGCTCGAAGTCAACTTAGATATTGTTGAGTTCTATATTACATTTGTATACCTTTTTTTCTGTATTTGTCTCAGCATGAATGTCTGGTCTGTAGCTGACTGACCAGGCATAAAACCACACTCATAATCACCTAATATGTCTTCCATGTATGGGACTGGAAATTAATGAATTGAAAACTAAATATATGAAACTCCATAGACCAGGGTATAGTAACCTGCATAACTGGTAAGCAACAGTTTCTTTGTGGCCATTTATGCAGACAGACAGCTTGTTGCTTGTCATGTCGACATAGAATGACACATAGTGATTGCAACTTAGCTTGTAGATCACATGACTGCCTTTCATGGAATAGGTGATACTTGTGACTGGACTGGAGTAGGTGGTGGTGGGGGGATGTATGGGACTGGTCTTGCATCTAGGTCTGTGGCCAAGAAACAGTTGGACTGCCCAGGTGTTGAGCACACTGCCTATCACAACATTCTTCACTTTAATGACTGCTTCACAGCTTGTGCCATCTGGATCATTCCTATGAACATTGGTTTTTCTGAACTGTGCAGGTGAGAACTTTTCCTGCAGTTTATCCTACATTCCCTTAAACCTCCTGACCTCAGCCTTCTTTAGTCATTGTCCTTCACTCACCTATCCCTTCCCTGTTCTCACTTCACAGTCTTCTATACCATAAGCACACCCACAGTCTCTCTACTTCTCTTCTTTTCTGCCCCCACTTGGCCCTCAGTTTAACCTCCAGACTGCACCTTTCTGTGCTACCCTCTCTCCACCTTGTCCCTGCATGCTTTCACAAACAGGACTTTTCTGTCTCTCACCTATACCCTATTCTTTTTCCCCTTCCCTGCCCCAGCCATCCCCTTACCTCCACTACCCAGAATTTATTTTTATTTATATTTATTTATTTATTTATTCATCCGTGGAACTATAAATATTGTATAGATGTCGTCAGATTACAACACATGAGCACACATACATTTACAATTAAACAGGTTTCTCATATTTTGTGTAGTTTTTATAACTAGTCATACACATATTTATAATTACATAATATTTTGGTGATAATGTCATATGTTGCTAATAATCTACATCTATGTTAAATATTCTTTTACAGTATAACAACTTTTACTTACTAAAAAGGTTTTAAGCTTTTGTCTGAAAGTGAGGGGCTCATTTATTTCTTTAATTTCTTGTGGTAATTTGTTATACAGTTTTATCTCATTATAAAATATACTTTATTGTGTCTTTGCCTTGTTCTTTCTATCTAGATGGAGGTGGTGACAAGCTCTTGTTTCATGGTCATGTATTAGGCTGTTTGTGTTGTACATGTTGAGATTTTTCTTAATAAACATTATGTTCTGAAAGATATACTCACAAGAAACAGTTAGAATTCCTAGCTTTCTAAATAATTCTAGACAGTGGGCCCTGTTGTTGCTATTTGTTATTATCCTTATGGCTCTTTTTTGTACTTTGAACACAGTTTGTATGTTACTGGCACTTCTTCCCCAAAACATGATCCCATAGATGAGGACTGAGCGTAGATATCCGTAATATGTTATTTTAAGACAGGTATTATTGCATACCGGTGCAAGGATTCTAAGAGCATAGCATGCTGTGGATAATTTCTTTGCCAAAATGTTGACATGGTTTGTCCATTTCAGTTGGCTGTCTACATTCATCCCTAAGAATTTGGTACTTGCTACACATTCTAATTCATTATTATTAACTTTTATTCTAGTGGCATTGTGTTTTTTGTTCAATTGGAAGTTAATATAGTTAGTTTTCTTTACATTTAGGGTTATTTTATTTTTTAATGACCAGTTGTGGACATCATTGAGAGCCTCATTTGCTCTTTCTGACAGTTGTGTTGGATTTTCACCTGTTATTTCTATGTTGCTGTCATCAGCAAAAAGTATTTTTTCGCCATGTCTGATACTTTGCGGGAAGTCGTTAATGTATGTAAGAAACAATATTGGGCCTAATATACTTCCCTGTGGGACGCCTATATTCACATTTTATGGGTCAGACAGGTGTTTTATAAGGGAATTGTTTGAAACTTGTGATATCTCAACTCGTTGAACTCTGTTTTCCAAGTATGATTTGAACCACTTCTTTGTCACACCTATTATTCCTATTTGCCCTAATTTATGAAGTAAGATTTTGTGGTCAACTGTATCAAAGGCCTTGGACAAGTCTAAAAAGATACCACTTACATTATCACCTTTGTCCAGTGCTTCTAAAATTACTTTAGTGAACTATGCTATAGCATATTGTGTGCCTTTTCGGGGCCTAAAACCAAATTGGTCATTGGAAAGAAGATTATATTTATTCAGGTAATTTAGCAGTCTCTTTTTGACTAGTATTTTTATTATTTTAGAAATGATAGAGAGTATAGAGATCGGCCTGTAGTTCTCTACATTTTCCACATCTCCGTTTTTAAGGATAGGTATAACTTTTGCTTGTTTTAGGTACTCCGGAAAGTATCCAGATTCGAAAGATTCATTAATTATGTCTGTTAATGGGCCCTTTATGGAGTCTATACAATCTTTAATTACGCAGACTGGGATTTCATCAAGTCCTACTGAAGTTTTATTTTTTAGTTGGTGTACTACTAGTGCCACTTCCCTTTCTGTAGTTGGCAAGAGCACCATTGAGTTTGTTGGCTGGTTTAGGTAAATCATACGTATCTGGAAATTTCTGCTGTAATTTTTTTGCAATACTACTGAAATATGAGTTTACAAAATCAGCTAATTTTTTAGGGTTACCGACTGGTACATCTTTGTTTTTAATATGTGAATCATTGTTTGATTTAAAAATAATCTAATTACACAGCCTGATGTGGACCTACGATCTACGGAATCACCAGCCTAATCTGCATCAACAGAAACATCTAAGACATTAATATTTTCAACACTTTCATATGTTAACTTCAAATCTTTAGTTTGATAAAAATATTTAAGTATTTGCAAAGCATTCTTAAAGTGAGTAATATTAAAACAATTTTGAAATCTACTCAAATAGTTCACACTGTAGGCCCCTAACTTACATCTGGCCATGTTCCTGAACTAATGTACGGGAGAGCACCTATCAGGTTCCTGCACTTAGTATAATGACCTTCATATTATGCTGCTTCTAGTTTCAAACTTACTTCCATAGGAGTGCTGTACAACTTTGAATGTTTAGTCTGACATTTGTTAGCTAGAGATTTGATGTAGCTTTCCTTACTCAGAGTCATTACATTCCTTGCATGATTATAATTAATATTCATCTCAAGATAACTCTTTGCTTCACCTAAGTCATTCATCTAAATTTTGTGGATAACGTATTTTTGATTTCTTGTATTCTCCTTTTACTTTTACAACAAATTAGCAAATCATCAACAGACACAGTTATACAGATCACATGATTTGTAGTCATCAGTAGATATAGGCAAAACTCATACTTACTTCTTTTAGAACCTTGATCTTTTTCAAAACTCATCCAAACAATCATACCATGCTGTGGGACTTTCCCTCAAGCTGTATAATGCCGTAAACAACTTAAAAACTTTATGTGTTCCATCCTTGCATCCAGGAGATTGCTTCACATAAATTTCTGAGAAAACCTTATCATTAAGAAATGCAATCTGAACATCCATTTGTTCTGTAGTCACATCTATTTGTTCTGTAGTTAAGTCCTTTTGACAATGGAGTGACAACAAAGCTTTCCGTCTTTGTATCATAGCGAATGGTGAATAAATATCATCCACAATTTCTCTTTGTTCAAAGCTCCTTCCAACTAATCTTGCTTTACAAGTGTTTTCTTGTAAAAATCCACTTTATACACCAAAAACATTTACATTCACTGATTTTATTACTAGTTTCCAGGTTTTATTTATATGTAAACTTTTGATTTCAATATCAGTTGTTCACTCCCAACTTTCTGGCTTGTCACTATTCATCACCTACTTAAAATTTTCTGCACTACAGGAGTTTACATAAATGAAGTTATTTGTGATATAATCATCAAATCTGTCAGGCATTCCACGTTCTGTAGTTGACTCGGTCAACCCTCCTATTTTTGTTTATGATTGTTTGGACACCCTATGATATCCCTTTACTCCATGTGGTTATTTACTGATTCACTGTCTATGCTTTTGCACCCAGAATCACTAAAATGTTCACTCCCTGAATGAGAATCCTTAATATCAACACTGTACCCCATTAAAATTCCCATATCTGCTTTATGATCCCACTATGACTTTCTCTGCTGTTTTGGCATGCATATTCCCATATTACTTTAAATGTTTAACATTACATTTATTCCCAAAACAATGTCTCATAGGGAGTATTAGCTAAAGCTCTATTTTTAAGGTATGCAGCTGCACAAACTACTTCAGGCAAAATCCCCTATCTACTCTTGCTCCAGCTAACAGGCATCTTAACATATCCATAATTGACCTGTTGTATCTTTCAGCTGTACCATTTAATACATGCGCATAAGGAGGGCATGCATTTAAAACAATTCCTTTCTGTGTTATAAATTGATATGAATTTAAGTATTCTTTCCAATTCTCACTTCTCAGTTTCTTAATAGTTTTATCAGTTAAATTTCAATTTCATGAACATCATAAACTTGATTTTTAGATTTGATAGAGTAGACTATAGTTGCTTTATTACAGTCATCAGTAAAAGTGGAAAAATACCTTTCCCTATGAAAATGCCGAGTTGATTAAGACTCATTCAAATCAGTGTAAAATAATCCATAGTGTTCTTTTGCTTTGCTTCTATTATTTTGGAAAGGTAAATTGTGTATTTTGTTTTCAAAACAAACTTTACACTTCATAGATCCTGATTCTCAGTTTGATGGCAATCCATCTACTGATATTTACACAGCATATTCAAATCATTAAAATATACATGTCCAAGTATACATTGCTGTTTCTCCTTTACTGGCATACAGTCCTTACTACTGACACTATTTACATTTATCTCATTCTTGTAAATTTTGCTTACCATTTTATACAGCTTATCTCTTTTCAAATCAGTCACAAATAATTTACTGTCTTTATCAATAATTTGTGAGATATTGCCTGCAAGTACAATTTTATGTTTTCTGTTACTTTATCATGGCTGATCAAATTTCTTTCTATGCCTTTGACATAAAATACATTGGAATCATGTCATCATAAACTGTAAAATAACTAATCATATTTCCTGCTTAAGTAGCCTCCAAAACTTTGCCATTTGCAATTTTCACATTCACATTTTCTTTCAAGGCTATGCACACAGGAAAATATTTTTGATTATTAACAACGTCATCTGTGCAACCATTATGTAATAACCAGTCAATCTGTACAATGTTACCTAACTCAGCCACTGTAGGTTGTGCCTTATTTACAAAACTGCTCATATCATTTCTGTTGAACTTTTTACTAATCTTAAATGTAATTTCCTTATTACTCACAAATTCTAGTTGCTTATTCAAGATTTCTCCATATATGTAGTCCATTGCAGTCTCATTTTATTCATCCCAAGCATCTGTCTTGTCAATGCCGGTTTCCACTCTTGAAGCCACTGTACAGCATTTCTTCATTTCAAGATCCCTAGTCTTCTCTATGAAATACCAATATCTTAACGCCAACCAAGTCCAGTTTCACAAATCACACTTTTTAAATAACAATCTTCTTTGAAGTTCACAACTGATTACTAATTTCCAAAATGACACTCTTGTTTTTTAGTTCACAATCTCACACTACTACTGTGTTAAGATAATTTATTTAGAAAAAAGGTAAATACAAATACTTTTGTCTTTACACAGTGAACACATTTGTGGCACAAAATTGACTAACTGTTTTACAGTAAAACTATATTACTCACTGTTGAAATACCTATCAGCACAGTCAATACTATCAATATAAATGTGCCACATTCCAACAATAATCTTTCCTAAAAACCGTTTCATCAAAGAAAGTATAAGATATTTGTTATTTTAGTGATGTGATATGAGTCATAAACTATATGAAAATTTCATTACATAATTATGTTTAATGATGTATAATTATTTTATTTCTATAAATTATGTTAGTATCGAGAGTCATTATTCTTCATTTGTCCATGGATCATTTGTTAGAATGATACTGGACACCTCATGTTTGCATAAAGCTTACATGTTCATAGAGGATACAGTGATTTATATCAATTTACATATGATTACATTTATAATCTAACAATGGAAAATCCGGAATGGAATGTAACAATGACTGGTGATCCTGCTTGCAGTGTGGTTTCAATGGCCTGAGACTGTGGTCATGTGTATAAGTGTGTGTGTGTGTGTGTGTGTGTGTGGTGTGTGTGTGTGTGTGTGTGTGTGTCTGCATCTGTTGTTTACGAAAGCCTTAATGGCCAAAAGCTTTACATTGACTGTGGATATTGTATCACAGAGACAGTTCCTATGACAGTTCAGAGATGTCACTAAACCCACCAAAAGATGTAAACAACCATGCATGAGCAGCACCTATTAGATGGAGGGGGTCCGTCATCCTGTCAGTTCCAATCATTCCACCAGAAAGAAGGTACATGGTTCATGTTGTCTGTAGTTCAACCATGTCTAGATGGTCAATACAGCAGCTTGATCGCATCTGCATTGTTACTTTGTGCCAGGAAGGGCTCTTAACAAGGGAAGTGTCCAGGTGTCTCAGAGTGAACCAAAGTAATGGAGGAGATACTGAGAGATGGGAACTGTCAATGATATGCCTCGCTCAGGTCGTCAAAGGCCTACTACTACAGTGAATGGCCACTACCTATGGATTAAATGTTGGAGGAACCCTGACAGCAATGCCACCCTGTTGAATAATGCATTTGTGCAGCCACAGGGTGTTGTGTTACAGTTCAAACTGAGCGTATTAGGTTGCATGAAGTGCAACTTCACTCCCAAACTCCATTGACCACCACTGGTAGTCATGGAAGGCACCATAATGGCCATGTGATATGTGATTGCCATCCTCCAACCGATAGTGCAACCATATCGACAGCATATTGGTGAGGCATTCATCTCCATGGATGACAATTTGCACCCGTGTCATGCACATCTTATGAATGACTTCCTTCAGGATAATGACGTCACTCGGGTAGAGTGGCCAGCATGTTCTCAAGGTATGAACCCCATTGAACATGCCTGAGATAGATTGAAAAGGGCTGTTTATGGACAACGTGACCCACCAACCACTCTGAGGAATGTACACTGATCCACCGTTGAGGAGTGGGACAATCTGGATCAACAGTGCCTTGATGAACTTGTTGATAGTATGCCATGACGAATACAGGCATGCATCACTGTGCAAGAGGACATGCTGCTGGGTACTAGAAGTACCAGTATGTACAGCAGTCTGGACCACCATCTCTGAAGCTCTTGGCGTATGGTGGTACAACATGCAATGTGTGGTTTTCATGAGCAATAAAAAGGATGGAAATGATGTTTACATTGATCTCTATTCCAACTTTCTGTACAGGTTCCAGAACTATCGGAACCCAGGTGATGCAAAACTTTTTTTCATGTGTATATTTATCTTTTGCAGGTGCAGGTGTCATTATGTGTGCTGACTGCAGTCGTGGGGGAAGCAGAGACTGTGGTAGGTGGTGAGGGGGGTCCGCGGCATCTCTTCGACAGCTGTGGTGGAATGACCTCATCTCTCCCTGCACTGTTGCTCCTTGATAGAGCTTAGTATTGGTTCCCAGACCTTATTGAGTTGGTAAGCAAGTTCCCTGTTGATGAGGTTCTCTGTTAAGTGAATTTCTATGGCCTCTTTGAAGATTCAGTCCCATTAGTTATCTGTGGAGGCCAGTACTTCAGTCTTGTCATAATTCACTGAGTGTACAGTGCTCATGCAGTGTTATGCTAGGGCAGACTGGATTAATTGGCCTATGTGGGTGTAGCATTGGTGTCCTTTGCATCAGTCTTTCATCATGTGAACTAATTGGCTAATACAGTATTTGGCACAGCTGCAGAGAATTTCATTTATGCCTGCTTTCTTGATGCTGAAATCATCTTTCACCATTCCTAGTAAGGAGCGCATCTTAGTTGGTGGTCGGAAGACTGTGTCAGTCTCATGTTGCTCAATAGTAGCCCTATTCTGGATGACACATTGCCTACAAAAGGTAGAAATGGCAGGCCTGCTTTCTCTTCTTTTGTTTGTTCTTCATCTTGGACCCTACAATGCTTATGTTGTCAGAAGACCCTTTGGATTTGGTGGTTGCCACATCCACTCTTGTGGAACACAGTCTCTAAATATTTGAGTTCCATTGATAGGTTCTATTCATCTGAGATCATATCTGCTCTGTGAACCAAGGTGTTTAACAATCCATTTAACTAAGACAGATGGTGGCAGCTGGAAGTATATAGGTACAAGTCAGTGTGTGTGGTTTTGCAGTACACACTGTGACCTAGCGAGCCATCTGACTGTGCCGCACCAAGACATCAATAAAGAGTTCAAATGGTTCAAATGGCTCTGAGCACTATGGGACTTAACATCTTAGGTCATCAGTCCCCTAGAACTACTTAAACCTAACTAACCTAAGGACATCACACACATCCATGCCCAAGGCAGGATTCGAACCTGCGACCGTAGCAGTTGCGCGGTTCCGGACTGAGCGCCTACAACCGCGAGACCACCGCGGCTGGCAAGAAAGAGTAGTTGTCCACTTTTTCATAGTGAACTGTATCTCATTATGGATGGAATTTAGGTAATGTAGAAATATTTATAGTTGATCTTTCCCATGTGGCCAGATTACAAATGTCTCATCCATATATTGGGAGAAACATACAGCTTCAGTTCCGTGGTTTCTTCTTCAAAACTCTCCATGACCAGGTTTGCTACCTCCAAAGAAAGAGGGCCTACAGGCCATTCCATTGGTCTGCTCGTAGTATTGACCATTGAAGACAAAGTAGGTCGATGTTAACACATGCATGAAAAGTTATGTCAGCTCTGACATGATTAAGTTGATAGAATCTTCCAGGGGGACTTTTGTAAATAGTGACATGACATTAAAACTGACCATGATGTTGGATTCTTGTAAAGTTAGCTCCTCCAGACAGTCAATGAAGTCCATTGAATTCCAGATGTGGTGCACACATTTGCCCACAAAGGGTCGTAGCAAGCCTGCCAGATGCTGTGCCAGGGGGTACATTGGTGCCCCTATGTTACTAACCATCGATCGCATCCCATCTTTGTGTGTCTTTGGAAGGCCATATGTCCTAGGTATTACTGCTGAGCATTGGCAAAGTCTCTTGATGTTGGTATCTTTGAGCATGCTATTTTCAGCAAGTTGGAGGTGCTTTATTGTATCTTCTTAATTGGGCCTGTTTTAATTTTCCAATATGCAGGATCGTCTAGTAATTGCAGCACCTACTGTTCATAGTTGTGTCTCTCAAGAATGACAGTAGAGTAACAGACAATATCATCAACAGGGACACTGGTTACGAAGTCAATAAGGCCTGAAAACCAATATTAAGCTCTGTCAACAGAAACAGTGCAGGCAGACATCAGATCTTTCTGCCACGGCCTCCGAAGAGATACTGGCGACCTCCGCCCACCACCAAACATACTGTGCACTGTTGGCACACAGAATCACACCTGGACCTGGAAGGGATAAATACTAGCAGTAGAGAACAGACAGATAAGATATCGTGAGCATTTGATGATCATATCTGGCTGTACACCTGATAACTCTTCAAACAGCATATATTCCAGGGAAGCCTCAGATCACATAAGTTCATTAACGATAAGTGCTCGATATAGGATACCCTACACTTGAACAGATTGACCTCTAAAACCTGTAATACAAATGTGAGTCAAATTATAAAAGAAGTTAAATTGACATGAAATTATAAAAAGAAGTGAAACTGATGCTTAGGGACTGAAAATTTAAATGAATGTGTGCAACCAGATGTAAAATTAAAGGAGTCAGGATATAAATTAAATAAGAGAGCATCTAGAAGGGCCTTGAGGTGTTTCCTAACAAAATGTAGAAGCATAACCAGGACTGAAACAGAATTCAGCATGTTAATTGAGCCTGGTGTTGTGATAAGTTCAAAATAATGGCTGATGACTAGGTTATGGGAGATAGGGAGACTTTTCCAAGAGGGTATCATGTACTCAGAAGGGACAGAGGTTGTAAGAGGTGTAGGGTATTCATTTTAGTGAATGAAGTATAAGTTTAATAGGCATACTAGGGTGGGAAATGAAGAACGGAATGGGTTTATAGTTGAAGGATTGTTGGACTATGGGAACCTGGCTCAAAAGAAGAAGCAGATAAGTTGATATGATAAGGAGGCTATGAGCAGTTTGTTATGGAAAATGCAAGATATGATAATTAGTACATAATTAAGGGGATAAGTGACTGTAAGGCTCTAGTATTGAAGTACACTTAATAGTGCACAAGTCAGACAAAAAACAAAGAACACTTAGGGTATATCACAAATCAAATGGGGGAGAAATAGAAAAATATGTGCTGAGATGTTCAAACAAAAAAGATGTTGTCACACTGTGGTCAGAACTGATGCAGATTATAGCAGAATGTGATGCAAACCATGTTCCATACAGAGTCATAAAGCAATCATCAGATCTAGTTGTGTCACACTAGAGCAGTGAGAATAATAAAAAGTTTGGCAAAAAAACAGAGGAATAAAATTGGGAAGGGAAAGGTTGCAAACATTTCTGGAAGTCCTCAAAAAGAAGTTAAACCAAATGAAGTGAGAAGCAAAAGAATGCTTCCCAGTAAAGGTGATTGTAGGGTGGAAAGGTTACCAAGAGAAGTGGAGATACATGGTTGGGCATGTAGGAAGCCATAAAGGAACATTAATGACAATACTGATCATTCAGGCAGTGAAAAAATAGCATCAAGATATGCAGAAAAAGTAGAACTATTTAACCAGAAAAGAAACAGGGGCAAGAAAGGTAGCAAGGGTGGACAGAATATGTGGGTTGGAGCATTGTGCTGTAGATTCTTATTTGACATTTGTATAAATAACAGTGTGCTCCTGGGTGAATGGAAAGAAATGGCATTATATACAAGGGAGAAAGGAGCAATGGACAAATGCAAAAAAGTAAGTAAAAATATTTGAAAAAACTGATAAATGTAGAAGAGAATGTTTGCAGAAACTAAGATGTCGGTGTAACAGTAGATTTGTTTCCATTTGAGATTCACAGCTAGCTGGCTTCCATCTGGATGTATCAGAAATGGATGATAGGATAGGGCATCTTGACTATACAGACACTGATCTGTCCAAAGCTTTTAGTCTTGTGAATTATTGATACTGGAAACAAAACTGCAAGGGCTGGAAGTTATTGAAAGAGCAGTGTGTCGAGAGTCAGAATAGCTGCAAAACAGAAAACAGAGTGTGAAGGTGGAAGATTTCATGTCAAATTTAGCAGTTATAGAGAGAGGCATCCCACAAGGCAGTAAATTAGGATGATTGCTGTTTCTGATTTATGTCTACAGTATTTGGGAAGACATTAACTCATAATTAAGGCTGTTTACTGATGACACAGTAGTTTACAGGGAATTAAAAGGTCGTAGAAGACTGTGATATTCTGCAGAAAGATCTAAAAGTCATCAAAAACTAGATAGATAAAGAAGATCTTGTCAGATACAGAGAACAGTTAGCTAATAACATTCCCAAACAGCAGGAGCATTGTAAGATATGAGTAAAAGTTGTAACCTGATGACATCACTGAATAACAAAGCTGATACCTGCCTATGACAATGAGTGTGGAGAAACTACACTGGGAACTACATATAGGTGGAACAGTAAACAGTAGGTCTCTGCATATGTTAATGACAGTGCTGAAGAGGGTGAAGAAAGGTGCAAAGGAGAAATTCTACATATTGCTTGTAAAAACCCCCTTCTGTCTGCAGGGATATGGAATATGCAGCAAAGATATATGTCAAAACAGGTAGGAGGGGTGCTATTGGGGGAGGGGGAAGGTGACAGATCCCCACATATACTGTCATTGGAGTGTCAATTCTGTCAAATCCTTCATATCTTGTTGATCAGTTTCTTGGTGAAATAGCTAAAAAAATTTCTGAACTCAAAAAAGATATATGCAGCATGGTTGTTACAGTTAGGTGGCTCCTCCCAAATGTATTAGCATTGCAAATTATCCACTGACCAAGTCTAGTTTCACATTTGTATGCCGTATACCTTCACACTTCTATCTCCAAGCATAATCCTGATAACATCATCTCAGTGAAGTGATACAATAATCAATGAACTCAGTGAAGACCTGACATGGTGGCAATATATCACAATAAGCACAGTGCGCATGTTTTTGTAATATAGGAAGTCAACACCATGATCAAAATCTCCAGTGAGTAAGTCTCATGTAACAATTACACTTAGTTGTTTTATATTTGCTTAGTGAGTATCAACTTTACTCGCAAGAACTATGTGGATGTATTACAAGTTTGCTAGCACTCCTATGAATAAATTATGTAGGTGTTACCATTGCTATTTTCAGGACCAGTTTGTCAATTTTGGCATGTGGTTTGACTATAGTGAAAAGTGAATTATAAGTGGAAAGAAAATTAAAATATTAAGAGGATTGCAATCATGGTAATTGGGGTGGGTCCAGTTTGCTGTCTTAGAAGGGCAGCCAAGAATAAAATGGGAGACTGAAGCTAACAAGTAGTGTCATGGGAATGATTAAGAAACTGAACTGTGAAAGTTTTACACAGAAAAGGGTAAGAGCTATACTTGGTGAAATTTAGTAAAGATATGTGGTTGAGAATGTGTAGGATGACATAAGACAAAGGCTGGTTGCTGGTGGAGGGCACAAGGAGGGAAAGACCATTAGTACAAAATAAGTGTGAAATCATGGAATAATAATGCAAGTAAATGCTCTAATGTTGACAACAGAGCAAAGAAGTGAAGCAGTTTACCATAAGATATCCTCAGGCTATTCGTAGAAAGTGTTCCTAGCTTTACATGCATGGTCCAACAGTGCAAAACACCAAAGATTGCGGACAGCAGGAAAAGAGCAACATAATTTTTGTAATATCTTTTTGTGTACTAGGGATATAATGAAATTAGGTGACGTAAACACACACACACACACACACACACACACACACACACACACACGTGCATGTGCATACACTTGAATCTGTAGTTTGTATTACAACTTGTACTACTAACTTGAAGGTGAAATTCTGCCTGAATTGCAGTAAAAGTTAAAACAATTAATATCTGCTTTTCCATGTCTCTTCTCCTTTCTGCATTATCAAAAACAATTGTCATCTAATACACATCAAAGATGGATATCTTCTTCTTTTATTTTGCCTTTACAAATATTGCAGCTTTGCTTTTCTACATTTTCAATATTTAGATCCCCATGAACAGTGATTCAGTGAGTTGTTACCCTTCCGTTATCCAATAATTAAAACAATTCTTCCATTTCTCAAAGATGACGGACTTTTATTACATATATTTGAGTACAAACATCTGATCTGAGCAGTAGGTAAGCTCGTAGTAAACTAAAAGTTTTACATAAAGCACATTTTGTTTGTTAGTATTGTTGTTTTACACGTCAGTGGAATGACATAGGGATGATATAATCTGAGGTACCCTCAGCACTTCGTAGGGCATTGCTAGCTCCATGTAGCACCTACTGCAATGTAGGGATTTCTGCTGTTGAACATCATCTGCTCTAAGTTACCTGAGGAGCATCTCAAACAAGGACAAAACAAGTATTTGAATGTATATAGGATACCATCTACTTACAAATAACATTTTTTTGTTTTGGATTATTCTTATACCACTTGCTTTCTATCCAGCTATAACAAAATTAATTGTGCACATGCTTGCTCACTTATAAATAACAGGGGTACACAAAATTTCACACTTCCCATTTTTATGAGAAAATTCACGAATTTAATACAGCCAAATTCTGTACTCTCACTTAATGAACATAGATAATGTGCATAGAAAATGCATAAGCCTCATATGGAACACAGTTCTTTAATATAAAGTGTGTTTGGTTTCTTTCCTTCTCTGCAGAGTTGTGTTTGTATTGAACATTTGGCATGTTGCACTGAAGGATACGGCATGAATCAAATCAGCCACTCTATTGAACCTGGCAGTATAAGCCCATGACTGAGTTATGCTGGTGAATACATTCATCTTGATAGTTGCTTACTGAGCCTAGGTTCCCAGGGCAATCATAAAGATGTAAGTGAAGCAGATGAATTTGGTAAGACACAGTGCAACCTAGTTGTCTACATGGACGCTACTACATCTATCCTCTGCAAACTGGTGAAAGGTGTATGAGCAAGTGTACTTCCCATTTGATCATTTATTAGGACTGCTTCCTCTTGCATTTGTGTATGGAGTGCAGAAAGAACCTTAAATGGCTTCTGGTCACTGTGACTAGTCTAGCTTTACATTTGTAGCTCCCATAGGAACAATACACAGAGGGTTGTAGTATCTTCCTAGATTCCTAGAATTGCTGATTTTTGAAGCTTTTTAAGAAGGCTTCAGCGTGATTGTTAGCATATATCTTCAAGTGTGTGACAGTTCAGGTTTTTTAGCATCTCCCATTGGTCAAACAAACCTGTGGCTACTCATGCAGTCCTGCTTTGTTTATATTCAGTATCCCTGTTAGTACTATTAGGTATGAGCCCCACTTGCTAAGGGAATATTTTAGGATGGGTGAAACAAGTGTTTCGTAAGCAGTCTCCTGTTTGCATTTTTCCAGCATCCTTCCAAAAATCAAAATCTGCCAACTACATTACCTACAAAAGTGCCTATGATATCACACCATTTCATATGCCTACGAAGTGCTACATCCATGAATATGCATGACTTGAATGAGTCCATTTGTGACTCATTGATAGTCTAATCATATGATACTACTTTTTTTTAATTTTGTGAATTTAATTGTTACAAATTTCTGAACATTCAAAATGAGTTGCCTTTATTTGCACCTCTTTGAAGTCTCAACAAGATCTTACTAAAGTTCTTAAGCACATTTGAACAGCATTCATACAGTCAGCAGTTCTAGAATTATTGAGAAAGTTGATGATCTTTATTATGTGTGGACCTAGGAACACACCTTCTATAACAGACGTGTAACTTAGCTCTAAAAAAACTTGTTGCACAAGTACCAAAAACAGTCTGAGTTTATCTCTTGTGTCTTTACTAAATCCTTCTTGAGTATCAACTTGATGGCTCAATAGTACTGTCATTTTCAGCCAGTGGCACAAAAGGACATGTTTACTACCCAGCTGCAGTCAACTACAATGAAGGGTAACTTCTAACGTATAGAAAGAGGTGAAGGCATAAATTAACAAAAGGCAAAGAAATAATTGCAGAAATTGCCCATAAGAATAATAATTGGAAGTAGTAGTCAGGCTCATTGTAAAGAGCTATTTGAAAAACTGGGAATCCTTACTGTTCCACCAATATTTTGTTCATATCATGGGAAATATTACTAAATACTGCACTAATAGCCCTGTTTGTAATCATGGAGCAACAGCCAATTTTGAGTTACATTTACCTGGGAAACAAACAAAAACTCAAAACAGCATTTTATACCATGAGATAAAATTGATAAAGGAAGTGAAACACATTATTGTATGGATAAAGAGATCATATGGTATTGATAACCTGAACAGCATTTTATATGAAACTTGGTATTTGTTACCAACACAGAATACAGTACAACATCACATTCCAGGTGCTGGAATAAGACTAATGAACAAACCATAATGGTGGTGCAAGTTTGAAAAGTCAAAGATTTTGGGTAGTTCAAAGATAGCACATTGTCTCAACCCTCAGTTCTGTTAGCTGATGACCGCCACAGAGCCTGTCGGCAACCACCCCCCCCCTCCTCCCCCTCCCCCAATGCAGAGCATATGGAGAGATCGTGATGTAGGTTGGCATGGTGCACAGTCCATGGTCATGTCTAAAGATATCTCCACAGGGAAAGAGGACCCATGGGTGTAGATTCAGTTAATGATGAGACCGTGTTGTCACATTGGTGGGCAGAGCAGGTGACCAAACTGGAGAATTTGGATCGGGCAGCCCGGCGATGTAGGGGTGCGGCATGCTGTGAGTGACGTGTGAATAGAAAGGTGGCCATCATCGTCAATTGAGGTGGTGATGGTTGTCTCCTCTGCTTCGGGAGGGATTGCAAATGTGTGGAGGAGCACGATCTGAGCGAATGAATTGTCCATTGTGTGTAGAAGGCTCTCAGGATGAACAGTATGCCATTGCATAGCTGCAGATACAGGTCCTCAATCGTAAAGAATGACATGTCAATGTGGAAGACAGCAATGCAGGTGTCATCGGATGGCGTTGGCCAGTCAGTGGAATCACTGGGGTAGGGGGGAGGCAAAGGGAGTCCTTCACAAACAACATCACATGCAACCTCTGAGCTGGGTGGAGGACATGAAGCACTAGTGTCACACACACTATCAGCTCTGGAAGGAGAGCTCATCCCATTAGGGGCACTGGAAGTGAGAGGCAGCACAGATGCAGGATTGAAAGGGGGGGAGTCATCCTCCAAATTTGCATCTTCCTTGAGCCACTAAGCTGATTTGAGAAGCAAGACAGACACTGTTTGTCTTTTACGATGGAGCAGAATGTCAAAGGTGAGCGGCGTAATATTTTATGTGGGCCCGAGTACGTTGGGTACAGTGCAAGTCGCACCCTGTCGTTGAGCAATGTTATGTAGTCACAAACATGTAGGTCAGAGACCATGTGTGCCCTTGGCAGTGGGGGGAGGGGGTGTGCAAATATGCGTCAAAGTGTCAGATGCATTATACTAATGTCGGAAGTTTGGACTGCATGAAAGGGTTGGAGTCCTCAACGAATTCCACCAGATGGACGAGAGGTTCCCCATGCAATAGGGCAGCTAGGAAGGCTTGTAAGTCCTCTTTGCAGGCTTTACAGATGCCAAGCAAAACCCAAGGGAGAACCTCTGACTAAGACCTGTTGCAGCACATCAGTGTAACTCTCAAAGTGTGGTGCCAGTGCTCAACTAACCCACTGCTCTGTGGGTGGTAGGCTGTTGTACATAATTTGTTCACACCACACAGGTTACTCAGCATGGAGGAAAGAACAGCCTCAAGTTGATGTCCCTGGTCCATTGGGATTTAAGATAAGCAGATGAACCACCCGATCCAGGAGACAAGAAAGGCCTGTGTGACACAGTCGGCTGTTATATCTGTGATTGAAATGGCATCAGTCCACTGACTAATGTGGTCGATGATAGACAGGGCATGTCAAAAACCTTCTGAAGGGGGGAGCAAGCTGATCAGGTCATGATGTATGTGACAGAACATGCCTTTAGGTATGTTAAATGAGCCCAGTGGGTATGCATGATGGCAAACCTTGCAGCATTGGCAGGGCATGCATGTGCAGGTCCAGTTTTTGCAGTCTGCCCTAACCTCTGCCCATATGAAACACTTCATTATTAGGCACATTGTGCCTCAATTACTAGGATGCATGAGGTCATGGATAGCAGCAAATATTCTATGGAGCAAGGTGGCCAGAACTAGGGGCAGTCTGTGACTGTGGAAATGTCGCAGAAGCCTGGTAGGGAAGAACACAGAATTTGGTGAGTCTCAATTGAGAGCAAGGTAGTGTAGGAACTGCTGTATGTCATCATCTGTCGGTTGCTGGGCCGCTAGTTCATCGAAGTCCCAAGAGAATGAGATCATACCAACTTGTGACATATAGTCAGCGGTGATGATGTGCGTATCCTTGATGTAATGGACATTGGTGGTAAATTGACATATTAGGTCCACATGCGGGAGGCATCAGTGAAGGAGGTCAGCTTTAGAGCTACACACTGCACTGGCCACTGGCTTGTGGTTCATTTGTATATTCACTGACCTACCCTTGATCTCCTTACACAAAAGTGGAACTGCTTCATGAATGACAAAAAGTTCTCAGTCAAAAGTGGGCCATTTACGCTGAGAGGCAGACAACTTTCACAAGAAGAAACAAAGTGGCTGTGTGGAACCCTCAACATGCTGAAGAAGTGTGGTGCCATTGGCTGTGTCATTTGCATCCACTGTGATGGATATCATAGTGCCAGAGACTGGGCATGTGAGGGTGACAGCATTCTTGAGTGCTGTTTTTAGCCTGGCGAACATGCATCGCATGTCATCGCACCACAGAAGCTTGCAAATTCTGGAAGTGTTTTTTCCTACAAGTGCATCAGTCAATAGTCCTTGCAAGGACACAGTATGCAGAATGTCTCATCAAAAAAAAATTGATCATGCCTAGGAAACAGCAAAGATCACAGTAAGTCTCAGGCAAAGGAAGGTAATGGATAAATGCAACTCATTCCAACATGGGATGGATTCTTTCTGCTGGGACAGTATAACCTAGGAATGTCACATTAGCAGCTAGGAACTTAGATTTATCTTCATTGATTGTGACCCCATTGTCAACAAGTATTAAGGAGTCATGACAGATGTTGTTAATGGTCCTTGGAGGTAGTTAGTGAAATAAGAATACCATCTAGATATGCATAAGAATACAAAACATTGTAAGGTCTGTGTGGTGGGCCTTACGGCATGTAGCAGTACTGGGGGGGGGGGGGGGGGGCGGTTATTGCAGTCTTGGGCATGTCGTCCCAGTACATTGGGATCTGGTGGCATGCTTTCTGACAATCCATCACACCGATAACCCATGCAGCATGGGTCTGTTGGGAAAAATCCTGTATGAGTGATATGGATTAATTATCTAAGATTGTCTTGGCAGTCAGCTGTTGGTAGGCACCAGGCAGATACGTACGCCAACCTATTCATGGGTCGCTTAGAGGAAGCCTTCTTGGTTACCCAGGGCTGCCAACCCAAAGTTTGGTACAGATTTATTGATGACATTTTCATGATCTGGACTCCAGAATTTCCTCTCCAACCTCAACTCCTTTGGTTCCATCGGATTCACCTAGTCCTACTCCAAATCCCATGCCACTTTCCTTGACGTTGACCTCCACCTGTCCAATGGCCAGCTTCACACGTCTGTCCACATCAAACCCACCAACAAGCAACAGTACCTCCATTATGACAGCTGCCACCCATTCCACATCAAACGGTCCCTTCCCTACAGCCTTGGTATTCGTGGCAAACGAATCTGCTCCAGTCCGGAATCCCTGAACCATTACACCAACAACCTGAAAACAGCGTTCGCAACCCGCAACTACCCTCCCGACCTGATACAGAAGCAAATAACCAGAGCCACTTCCTCATCTCATCAAACCCAGAACCTCCCACAGAAGAACCACAAAAGTGCCCCACTTGTGACAGGATACGTTCTGGGACTGGATCAGACACTGAATGTGGCTTTCCAGCAGGGATACGACTTCCTCAAATCCTGCCCTGAAATGAGATCCATCCTTCATGAAATCCTCCCCACTCCACCAAGAGTGTCTTTTCGCCGTCCACCTAACCTTTGTAACCTCTTAGTTCATCCCTATGAAATCCCCAAACCACCTTTATATATATATATATATATAAATACAAAGATGAGGTGACTTACCGAACAAAAACGCTGGCAGGTCGATAGACACACATGGTGGATGTGTGGATGGATATGTGCGTGTGTGCGAGTGTATACCTGTCCTTTTTTCCCCCTAAGGTAAGTCTTTCCGCTCCCGGGATTGGAATGACTCCTTACCCTCTCCTTTAAAACCCACTTCCTTTCGTCTTCCCCTCTCCTTCCCTCTTTCCTGATGAGGCAACAATTTGTTGCGAAAGCTTGAATTTTGTGTGTATGTTTGTGTTTGTTTGTGTGTCTATCGACCTGCCAGCGTTTTTGTTCGGTAAGTCACCTCATCTTTGTATTTATATATAATTTTTCCCACGTGGAATGTTTCCTTCCATTATATATATATATATATATATATATATATATATATATATATATATATATATATATGTGGATGGATATGTGCGTGTGTGCGAGTGTATACCTGTCCTTTTTTCCCCCTAAGGTAAGTCTTTCCGCTCCCGGGATTGGAATGACTCCTTACCCTCTCCCTTAAAACCCACTTCCTTTCGTCTTCCCCTCTCCTTCCCTCTTTCCTGATGAGGCAACAGTGTGTTGCAAAAGCTTGAATTTTGTGTGTATGTTTGTGTTTGCTTGTGTGTCTATCGACCTGCCAGCGCTTTTGTTCGGTAAGTCACCTCATCTTTGTTTTTTTTTTATATATATATATATATATATATATATATATATATATATATATATATATATATATATATAAAAAAAACAAAGATGATGTGACTTACCATACAAAAGCGCTGGTAGGTCGATAGAAACACAAACAGACACATACATACACACAAAATTCAAGCTTTCACAACAAACTGTTGCCTCATCAGGAAAGAGGGAAGGAGAGGGAAAGACGAAAGGAAGTGGGTTTTAAGGGAGAGGGTAAGGAGTCATTCCAATCCCGGGAGTGGAAACACTTACCTTAGGGGGAAAAAAGGACGGGTATACACTCGCACACACACACATATCCATCCACACATATACAGACACAAGCAGACATATTTAAAGACAAAGAGTTTGGCCAGAGATGTCAGTCGAGGCGGAAGCGCAGAGGCAAAGATGATGTTGAATGGCAGGTGAGGTATGAGTGGCGGCAACTTGAAATTAGCAGAGATTGAGGCCTAGTGGGTAACGGAAAGAGAGGATATATTGAAGAGCGAGTTCCCATCTCCGGAGTTCGGATAGGTTGGTGTTGGTGGGAAGTATCCATCCGATGACACCTGCATTGCTGTCTTCCACATTGACATGTCATTCTTTACGATTGAGGATCTGTATCTGCAACTATGCAATGGCATACTGTTCATCCTGTAAGCCTTCTACACACAATGGACAATTCATTCGCTCAGATCGTGCTCCTCCGCACATTTTCAATCCCTCCCAAAGCAGAGTGTCATATAGGTGCCATGACTGACTCTCTCCTTCTTCCTTCAATGTGTACACAGTTAATGTACAGAAAAAAATAAATTATTTTTGTATTTAATAATAATAATAATTATTATTATTGGGTAATTATTACATTGATCAGTAATTACTAATATTTATGATTCATCATTTATTGTAGCTACATTCAATAACTCTTCACAAAAAAGAAAGAATTATTTTAGGGAAGCTGTACTGGCTACAGACTGGCCATTGTGTCCACCTACACACCATTCTATAAAAGTCATTATCAGTTGGCAATGGCCTCCAATGAAGTATTCATGTATGTGCAAATTTGTCACTAACAACACACTCAATTAACACAGTTATTTTATAAAAATCTAATTTGTTGTGTAAATTTGTAATAATTACAAATTGTGAGCACAGAAATTAATGAGAATATCTCAACACATTCAAAGAAAATGCAATATCCTGGCCTTTCAAATAATGATTATGTGTTACTGAGGCGGTTCTGAGTAACGCATTTACCTAGCTGTCATGAGATTGCAACACTGCACAGATGCTCACATTCAAATGACTGTTATGCCAATACTGGCCATTGTACCTGCCCTTCCCATACTTTTAAGGCAGATTGGTTTGATATCTAGAATGTAAATGTATGCACAGATTATTAATTAATTTGTTTATTTATTAAGCAGCCTACAATGTACATCTATGGAGCATGTCCAAATATATATCTGCTTTATTAATTTTACATTAAAATATATTACTTTTACTGATTCAGACTGCAAATTTGCTTAGATAACTAATAAACTTCAACCACAATTATTCTGTAAATTTACAAAATCAGTACATAATTTTAGATACAGTAAGCTGGACAGGTTTAATGAAATGTACAAATTCTAAGTACATAAATGAAAGAAAATTTAATTGGAATAATTATACACCATGATTACATCATTTTACATATAAAGTATAAGACAGTCAAATAGGACATACATGCACTAGATCAACTTTTGTTTACATTAATAAAAAAATTTAAATGCAATAGTACTGTCCCAAAGTTACAACATTTACAAGTAGATACAATAATGCTGTTAAGAATTTATCTCATTTTACATTTCCTTTTTCTCTCTTCCTGTGTACACTTTTTATACTCTGCCTATTTACTTAGTTTCACGTGAAAGAAATTCTCTGACTGAATATAAAGGGGTTTCTAATAGTAGCTGTTCGATCAAATGTTTGAAGTTAACTTTCGGTTTGGCATTAGCGATGTGTCATGTAAACAGTTGTATAATTGTACTTTCATGTATTCACTACTTCTCTTATGTTAACTTGTATTATTATATATATTGATTTTCTGCGGTTTCTAATGTGATGGTGATGGTTTATATCTTCAAATTTGTTGAATTTTTCTTTATGATACCAAGTGAGAAGCAAAATTTTGTATACATGCAACTGTACAAAGTTAGAATCTTATATTTTTTGAACTGCAACTTTCTCTTGCCCCTCCATGAACCATGGACCTTGCTGTTGGTGGGAATGCTTGCGTGCCTCAGTGATACAGATAGCCATACTGTAGGTGCAACCACAACGGAGGGGTATCTGTTGAGAGGTCAGACAAACGTGTGGTTCCGGAAGAGGGGCAGCAGCCTTTCCAGTAGTTGCAGGGGCAACAGTCTGGATGATTGACTGATCTGGCCTTGTAACACTAACCAAAATGGCCTTGCTGTGCTGGTACTGTGAATGGCTGAAAGCAAGGGGAAACTATGGCCATAATTTTTCCTGAGGGCATGCAGCTTTACTGTATCGTTAAATGATGATGGTGTCTTCTTGGGTAAAATATTCCAGAGGTAAAATAGTCCTCCATTCAGATCTCTGGGCGGGGACTACTCAAGAGGACGTCGTTATCAGAAGAAAGAAAACTGGGGTTCTACGGATCGGAGCACGGAATGTCAGACCCCTTAATCGGGCAGGTGGGTTAGAAAATTTAAAAAAGGCAATGGGTAGGTTAAAGTTAGATAGAGTGAGAATTATTGAAGTTCAGTGGCAAGAGGAACAAGACTTTTGGTCAGGTGAATACAGGGTTATAAATACAAAATCAAATAGGGGTAGTGCAGGAGTAGGTTTAATAATGAATAAAAAAATAGGAGTGTGAGTAAGCTACTACAAACAGCATAGTGAACACATTATTGTAGCCAAGATAGACACGAAGCCCACACCCACTATAGTGGTACAAGTTTATATGCCAACTAGCTCTGCAGATGATGAAGAAATTGAAGAAATGTATGATGAAATAAAAGAAATTATTCAGATAGTGAAGGGAGACGAAAATTTAATAGTCATGGGTAACTGTAATTCAGTAGTAGGAAAAGGAAGAGAAGGAAATGTAGTAGGTGAATATGGATTGGGGGTAAGAAATGAAAGAGGAAACTGCCTGGTAGAATTTTGCACAGAGCACAACTTAATCAAAAGCTAACACTTGGTTCAAGAATCATAAAAGAAGGTTGTATACATGGAAGAAGCCTGGAGATACTGACAGGTTTCAGATAGATTATATAATGGTAAGACAGAGATTTAGGAACCAAGTTTTAAATTGTAAGACTTTTCCAGGGACAGATGTAGACACTGACCACAATCTATTAGTTATGAACTGTAGATTAAGACTGAAGAAAATGCAAAAAGATGGGAATTTAAGGAGATGGGACCTGGATAAACTGACTAAACCAGAGGTTGTACAGAGTTTCAGGGAGAGCATAAGGGAACAATTGACAGGAATGCACGAAAGAAATATAGTAGAAGAAGAATGGGTAGCTTTGAGGTGTGAAGTAGTGAAGGCAGCAGAGGATCAAGTAGGTAAAAAGGCAAGGGCTAGTAGAAATTCTTTGGTAACAAAAGAAATATTGAATTTAATTGATGAAAGGAGAAAATATAAAAATGCAGTAAATGAAGCAGCCAAAAAGGAATACAAACGTCTCAAAAATGAGATCGACAGGAAGTGCAAAATGGCTAAGCAGGGATGGCTAGAGGACAAATGTAAGGATGTAGAGGCTTATCTCACTAGGGGAAGCAGAAAGGTGGAAGGAGTATATAGAGGGTCTATATTCTTTACAGACGAATGGAAAAACTAGTAGACGCCAACCTCGGGGAAGATCAATTTGGATTCCGTAGAAATATTGGAACACGTGAGGCAATACTGACCCTATGACTTATCTTAGAAGCTAGATTAAGGAAATGCAAACCTATGTTTCTAGCATTTGTAGAATTAGAGAAAGCTTTTGACAATGTTGACTGGAATACTCTCTTTCAAATTCTGAAGGTGGCAGGGGTAAAATACAGGGAGCGAAAGGATATTTACAGTTTGTACAGAAACCAGGTGGCAGTTATAAGAGTCGAGGGACATGAAAGGGAAGCAATGGTTGGAAAGGGAGTGAGACAGGATTGTAGCCTCTCCCCAATGTTATTCAATCTGTATATTGAGCAAGCAGTAAAGGAAACGAAAGAAAAATTTGGAGTAGCTATTAAAATCCATGGAGAAGAAATAAAAACTTTGAGGTCCACCGATGACACTGTAATTCTGTCAGAGACAGCAAAGGACATAGAAGAGAAGTTGAACGGAATGGACAGTGTCTTGAAAGGAGGATATAAGATGAACATCAACAAAAGCAAAACGAGGATAATGGAATGTAGTCGAATTAAGTCGGGTGATACTGAGGGAATTAGATTAGGAAATGAGACACTGAAAGTAGTAAAGGAGTTTTGCTATTTGGGGAGCAAAATAACTGATGATGGTCGAAGTAGGGAGGATATAAAATGTAGACTGGCAATGGCAAGGAAAGTGTTTCTGAAGTAGAGAAATTTGTTAAAATTGAATATAGATTTAAGTGTCAGGAAGTCGCTTCTGAAAGTATTTGTATGGAGTGTAACCATGTATGGAAGTGAAACATGGATGATAAATAGTTCGGACAAGAAGAGAATAGAAGCTTTCAAAATGTGGTGCTACAGAAGCATGCTGAGGATTAGATGGGTAGATCACGTAACTAATAAGGAGGTATTGAATAGGATTGGAGAGAAGAGAAGTTTGTTGCACAACTTGACTAGAAGAAGGGATCGGTTGGTAGGACATGTTCTGAGGCATCAAGGAATCACCAATTTCGTATTGGAGGGCAGTTTGGAGGGTAAAAATCGTAGAGGGAGACCAAGAGATGAATACACTAAGCAGATTCAGAAGGATGTAGGTTGCAGTAGGTACTGGGAGATGAAGAAGCTTGCACAGGATGGAGTAGCATGGAGAGCTGCATCAAACCAGTCTCAGGACTGAAGACCACAACAACACACTGTCTCTTGTTATAATGTTTCCTATTATTTTGATTGCTCTCTTTTGTAATTTGAATATTTTAATTGCATCAGTCAAGTGGCCCCAAATTTCTATACTGTAGCTCATTTTAGCATTGAAAAATATAGTATGAAAAATACACCATCTGCAGATCATTTCCAGTGAGTAATGGCTTAATTTGTCTGAGAGGAAAAATAGCACTGCTAAGTTTATTGCCTATGTTGGCAATATGATTTTTACATCTCAACAACTGTCTACAGTTATTCCCAAAAATTTTGTACTTTCAACTGCTCTTATATCTAGCCCTTGCAGTTTGGTTGATTCATTTGCTTTTCTTCTGTTGTTTCCAAACAACATTGCATCAGTTTTCTGACTGAGAATTAGTCTATTCACTTCAGCTCAGTGAGTGGTCATTTTGACCCTTAGCATTTTTTTGTCACAGACTGTCCCAGTGCAGTCTGACAGACCACTACGTCTAAATTGCCATAAATGTCATAAGCAAATCCCAAATAGTAAGAAGGTCTGGATTATTACCTACTTGGGCAAGTGGTCGCACTATCAGCAAGAAAATGATGTTGTACTGCTAAACCCAAGACTGCTCAAAAATAGGCTATGATGACCAGCAATATTTGTTTTGACCAAATATGTTTCTAGCAGAATGTTTAGCTAAGAATTCAGTCTCTACACTCCTGTCCTCATCACTCTGATCACTTCTTTCATTCAGTGAATCTGCAGGTGGCAAAACATATTCGTCTCTGTTTTCACACTGTTCCGATTCTGAATTAAGTTCACTTTCAGTTTCATTGTCACTATCAGATATGATATCACTTCCTCAATCAACCTCAAACCATTTTAAAACAACACCCTCAAAGTCATGGTCAGTAACGAGAATAGTAGACAAAGACCTGGTTATTGAATCCATAATGCAAAGTAACAAGTGCTGTCTCAGAGACTGCTAGCAAGGAAGAAGCAGTAGTAGTACTGATCCATGTCACATTCAAGTCGCTACTGACAAAGGAAACCATGGCAGCTGTGAGAAAGAACAACTATGACTATGCTGTAATCACCTTCTCCACCCCTATAAATTTTAGCAACAGAGTAACAATAAATGCTAGGGGTCTGTGAGACTGCACCTGGGATGTTAAGGGTTAACTGTCTGATTACTTTTAATTATGGCCTCCTGTATGCTTTGTCTCAAGGTTATGCTCATTGTGTCATCTGTAAAGAGTATCATTACAGTTTTTATGTTAGAAGGTAAATCATATGCATAATAAACTGTTGGATTACTTTTAGTTATGGCCTACTGTAAGCTTTGTCTCATGGTTACAGTCACTGTGTCATTTGAAAAGCATATCATTTCACTTTTAATGTTAGAAGATAAATCATTTATGTAATAAGAAAAATGAGGGTTAGTAGAATGCTAACCTGTGGCACATTTATGTCTTCTAGTTCTGATAGGTGTTTCCCTTGTTTGTGTGACACATCCACTGTTTGTTTCCTGTTTGGTAGTAATGACTTTATGATACTAAGGGCTGTTCCACTTATTCCATACTGGTGTCACTCAATTACTAAAATTTGATGGTCAGCATGATCGAAGGTTTAGACAAGTTACCAACAGGGATTTGGTCCTGATCTAGGCCTGCTGAGATTACATTAATAAGTTCAAATGCAGCGGACACTGTAGATTTTCCCCTCTGGAACCCAAACTGCCTACTGTTCATGATACAGTTCTATCACAAAATGCCATTAACCTTACAAATATCATTCTTTCTAGAATCTTTGACAAAATGGGCAAGAGGCTAACTGGTCTGAAATAATATGGGCACGTGGAATCATCTTCCTTCAAGAGCGGCAATACTCTGGCAATCTTCTCTCTATCTGGGATGTTTTCTTTTGCGTTAGCGGTTAGATTCAAAATTTTATTTGAGAGACCCTTTATGTCTGCAGAGGTTTTATTATTTTCAGTTACTCTATTATTTTTCTGATCTCATGTTCAGTTGCAGGGTACAAGCAACATGAGTTTCTGTGTGACTTTTGTTTATTCTTGAGTAGTTTTTGGGCTTGCAGGCAATCACTATTCTTACTGTGTGTAAGCTTTTGCCAGATGCTGGTAAAATATTGGTTGAAATTGTTACTAATGACTATTGGATCTTCTGTTGCAGCATTATTGATTTTTAAGTTTAATCTTTTATTGTAATTCTCTGACAACTTTCCTGTTACTCTGTTTGTGTGTCTTCTATATGTTTCAGACTTTGTTGGGAGCTTATGCAATAACATTTCCATTATAAAATTTTTTGCAGCTGTTAATGTTTTACTGTAAATATTTTTATAGTTTCTGTAATATTCAACAAAATGAGCAGCCCTATATGGAGCATTCCAAATTGTATGAAGAAATTTCAGGTTTTTACAGGACACTGATAACCCTTTTTTAGCCATGACATATTTCCTCTCTTTTTCCTTTCTGGTTTAGTTTAGCTTGGCAAACACTCTTCAATAATTTTTAAATACATATCTAGGAAACTTATGTTTATCATTAACACTATCAGACAGGTACATTTGTGTCCAGTTTTCATTTTGTAGTTTTATCTTTAGATCTGTTATGTCAGAACTGCTAATATCTCTGTAAGAGGTAAGCTTGAGAATATCCAATTAGCCACACTTCTTTCATTATTATTGTCTGGGAATTATGATCTGATATTCATGTCTTTTACAAGGCTCTTATGTTTACTAGACTGGATATTTGTAAGCATGTAATCAATGGCAGTTTGAGTGTTCATACATATTCTGGTATAATTTTGAATTGTGTTATGCAAACCATAAGCTGTACGTAAACTTTCAGATAGGAAGTCCTCCCACAGAATAAACTTGTTCTTCCTAAACTGTGACAGAAGCCTACCAAGTTTTTTTAAGAGCACACTGAAATCACCAGTGCAAAATCTTTATACAAATGAAGCATGGATGTGTGTTATCACTACTGACAGTAATAGACATATGGTGAACCAGCTTTGCTGTTGCACCCATGCACTATGTCCAAGGAAAATGATTTTTGACAGGAATGTGATGGGAATTGATGAGAGTTGTTTTGTCAGTGACATACATTTATTCTGCCATACCTTGCAGGATGTTACAAATAATCTCTTATCTTTAATCTCCATACTGGGATGTTGTGCTGGTTGCACAGCGTGATCATTGATCATGCAGGGTACACACTTTGGTGATAAGCACATTGTGTGCCAGTGTGAACTGTGTGAAACAAGGTTTCATGTCTCTGAATGGTCAGTTTCTGGCATGAACCCTGGAGCATCATGTCTTTCACAGACGAATGAAAGAAATTGTGGAATGAACGAATCAGCAAAACTTCAGACGAGTTTGTGGGGACTCACGTTAACTCGACCCTCGTGGTCCATGTCGAGAAGGATTGGAAGTGTGTGTCATGTTGCATTGTCCAGCTCACACTGACTGCCTGCTTTGTCTCGTGTGGGCTGATGTACATTGCATCACTGCCAAAATTTGGTGTAATGGTAAATCAGCATGCTTGGGCTGGTGAATGCTGGGCACTGTTTGCTTGTGTCGGCTGTGACCACAGTTCCACTGTTCATGAATTTCTGCAGTACAGCTGCCACACAGCTCCCCCTTTTGAGAGTGGAGCTCCATAGCTCTGAGGAAGCATGTCAATCAGTCTGTGGTGCTTCTGTGTTTAGAGTTCATCAACTATGTGGTGACATCAATGTGAGAATGATGGTGGTGAGTTGGTCTGCGGTGAAAGGGTGGCAGCCTGTGGCATTAGTGCATGGAGCTGGCAAGCATGCAGTGGGCATGTCCTCGCATGGTCAGCTAGTGACAGCAGTGGTGCTGGCTATGAGCTGTCTGTAGCATTTTGTGGCATAGGCACGTTGCTGCCCCATCACTTGGGAAGATGCCTCTAAGGCTGATGCACTGATAGCTTAATAGTGGCACAGAGCATTCACTAGAGCTACAGATAATACACTATAGTAGAATGAAATTCATTATTTGGATTGTTCAGAATGACATTCAGAATGACAAATCCAAAGTTCATGAGTTGCACTGTTCCACAAGTTCATCAATGGACTCAGTTGTAGAAGCATAGTGCGGTACTTTATCTGGCCTCAACACTAGAGATTGCATGGTAAGTATAAACTTGCATGAGTATGGTGTTGCTGTGGCTCAAATGCGGGCCCTGGAGCTGTGACAGACAAGCAGCCATTGACAAGGGAGATGGTGTCCAGAGCTCAAATGGAGATACTGACTGTAGGTGTGGCTAGCTGGAGACAGGGTCTTTGCAGCAGATGCTGGCTGGGGGTGCCACATTCTAATGATGTGTGGCTGCTAGGGTGCATGCTAGCTGTGTTGCACAGCATGGTGTTTTGATGATGCAGCACGACCATTTCAAGTGATTGTGGCATTGGGTGTGCATGATGTAGTCTGGAGGCTGTGGTGAGTGGGGTGCCTGTAGTGAGCATGGTCTGGGTGGCAGCACTGGCTGCCTGGACGATGTGATGAGAGGCTCAATGGAGGCCAATGACAGCTCGCTGCAGCTTTGCATCACTGGCAGCTAAGAGTGTGGGGTCTGTCCGACCACTGGGGGAGGGAATGTGTCTGTTGTCAGATCTTCCACCGGGTCAAAGAAGTGGGTGGTTGCTGGAGCAGGCAAGACATAAGCCGGCTTGATGCAGTCAGTTGAGACTGTAGATACTCCCCTCTGCACTCAGTGTCCTGCATTTTTTCTGCAAGGGCGATCATGTGGTGTGGTCCAAAGCAGGGCCAGAGAGGTGACTGTACTGTGTCAGTATGCAACATGACATACACACAGCACTGCAGGTTAGTGTGCACAAGTATTTCCCTGGTGTTGTGCTACATCAATGCGTGCACTCAGAGCCCAGCCACATGAGTAAGCAGACGTTCTGCCAGGGTGCGGGCTGCAGCATCATGTGGGTGTGGTACTTCATCTACAGAATCACCTTAGATTGTGAGAGATTGTCAGTAAATGTAAATGAGGTCTGCAGGTGCTATGTCAATCTCCTCCTTCAGCATTACTTGCAGGCCTCGCAGCACCAGTGTGAGTGCTTCTTTCCAGGTGGTGCCGTGGCATGTATGGGCAGCTTTCAGAATCCTATGGAGCTGTTCAGTCATGTTGTTCAACGCCAGGTGGTAGCTTGTGGTTCTGTGTAATCAAACACCACACAGTCTGAGAACGTGTGTGAACAATGAGCAGTCAAACTAGCAGCCATGGTCTGTTGTCATGTGACTGGGACATCCAAAGCATGCCACCCAGGTTTTGACAAAGGCAGTGACGATGGTCTTGGCGGTGACGTCCGCAATGGATGTTGCCTCCAGCCAGCTAGTGAACCAGTCCACCATAGATAGTGGATACCACTTGGCTTGGGCTCATGGGAGTCTTTCCTTTTGAGATGGGACCGTGTAGTCCTTTGTCATAGGTTCTTGCACAGTGGCACCATTGGGTAATAGTGTAATTCTTTGTGTGTCTCCAGATGCAGCTTGTTCAGAATCACTTGCACTTTCTCTGGTAGTGGTGTCAATCCTGTGGTCATGATTAAGTGGCCAAGGAAATTGATTTCTATGACACCAAAAGCGCACTTCACTGGGTTGATAATGATTCCAGTGGCAGCAGTGGAGCTCGGATAACTTCAAGAACACCAGAACCTCATTGAAGTACACAAAACAACATGGAAAGCCTTGCAAGACGCCATCCAGGAATTGCTGCCAGGCCTGGACAGCATTCTGGAGACCTAACGTCATAAACAGACTTTTGAAAAGCCCAAAGGACATGACGATAGTTGTTTTCTGAATGTTGTTGGGCGCCACTGAAATTTGTGTGTGCACCTTTCCGCAACTGATCTTACTAAATATGACACACCCTGCTAATATGGGGCTAAAATTTTGAAGGTGTAGTACTGGATATCGATCTGGCACCATTCATGAATTAAGGGCATGAAGCCTCGCCATGACATGGCCTCAAACTTGATCTTTGATACTATGAGTCTACTGGACATGAGTCGATGTGGGTGTGATGATGTGGATGGGCCAGGTGTAGTTATCATGTGGTACACTATTGCATGCTTGATGGTGTCCTTCAGTTTTTCCAAAATGTCAGCATAAACTCTAGGGCACTTTACAGATTTGACACTGTAGAATGCAGCCTGACAGCACTGTCTCAGTGCCTTTAAATTTGTTGTTGCATCAATTAGCTGGCCATTTGCAATATCGGCTAGCAGCCTGTAGTGGCCGAGAAAGTCTTCCCCCAGGCTCACTGACATCAGCTGCAGTAAATTTCTATGAGAATGTGTGGCATAGTCCGAGATCTAAATTGTAGTTGTGTGTGCCACACGTTTTATTTGCCAAATTGTTTGCTGCAGTGAGAGAGAGAGTGCCTCAGCCCCCCCCCCCCCCCTTTGCCCTTTTAACCTAAAATGCAGGAATATTGGAAGATTCGAACCCATGGCAATGAAGTACCTCACGCTGCCCACCAATTCTGCTATGAGGAGCCACTTGTTTACTGAACTGTAGCTGTGTGTGTCTAGGCCTGGCAGCAGCTGGTGTTTGGGTGCATGCAAGGAGGAGACACTTTGTCACTTTTTTGCCAAAAGCATGTGGGGTACTAGCAGAAGACACTCGGCAGCTGCTTTGTTGTTAGTGGAGTATCATGGCTGGAGCTGCATTACTGGTTGCGTGAGCCAGTTCAGTGGTTGATGGACCAGCTGCTGTTATGGTGCCTGCTGTCCCCTGTCTGTGAATGCATCAAATGGTAGACCTGTGTGGTGAAAGCTGTCCCCTGTGCAACCAAGTTGTGAATTAGTTGGAGCAGGTCGGGGTCCATGGTGGAGGCTGGGGGAAGCATGTGCCACTGTGGAGGTGGGGGAGTAGTGTCATAAGCTGCCACAGCAATGATGCTAAGCACCGTTGCCTGTGTGTCATGCATCCATTGTGCAAAACAATCTTGTAGCTTGCTCTCCAGCCTCTAGATGTGCAGGAGCAGGTCTTCTACAGTCTTTTGCAGTTTTTTTAAATTCACCATCTTGGCTTAGAGTCAAGTCTTCTTCCAAGGGGAAAGCACAAAATGGAACTAATACACAACAGAAACAAGAAGAAATCACACACGCACACACACACACACACACACACACACACACACACACACACACACAAAACACCAGAAGGTTCGCGAGTGAAGCATACACACACAAGAAAAGAAATATATGTACATTCTCCCAAAAAAAGTTGATAGTTTGTCTCTATGAAGCATTGTTTAGACGCTGGGGTGTAATCACCAGTTCACTCGTGGTTACATGTTGTTTGTACCAATGAACGTTCATCACCATGTGTTAGCCTCAGATAATGTTGGGGTCACCAGTGAAGTATAGACAAGTATTATCACTGTTTACAATCCTAGATGTGCAGGGAATAAGCTTTACTGCTGCACTCACACACTATGTTAAGGAAGAGGCTTAGTGATAGGAATATGACAGTAATTGATGAGAGTTGTTTTGTCAGTGACATGCATTTATTTTGCCATACCTCACTAGATGTTACAAACAAAGTCTTATCTTTAATGTCTGCACTTGTGCATTGCACTGGTGGTACAGCTGTCACCAATCATGGAGAGCACATACTTCAGTGTTAAGTGCATTGTGTGACCTTTTGATCCACACGAAACAAAGGTTGTGTCTCGAATCAGTCAGTTTTTGACATGACCCACAGAGCATCATGTCTTTCCTGGATGGATGAAAGACATCACAAAATGAATGAATGTGCAAAACTTCATGTGCACTTTTGTGAGAAATCATATGAAGTTGACCTGTGTGGTCTGAGGTGAGAAAGGTTGGAGGCGTGTGTCATGCTGTGTTGTCTAACTCGTACTGACTACCTGCTTTATCTCGTATGGGATGGTGCACCTCGCACTGTTGCCAAAATTTGGTGTAATGATAAATCTGCATGCATAGGCTCACAAATGCCAGGCACTGTTTGCTTGTGTTGGCTGTGACCACAGCTCCACCATTCATGTGATTCTGTGTATGGGCACCACACAAATGTTGTTGCAAAGCTTTCGTTTTGCACTTCAATTTTTATACAGTAACACTCAAAATGTTTTTCAGTTGCATACTTTTCTATTGGAACTGTGATTACAAGACAGGTGATGCATTCTCTAACAAAAATGCAGTTACCACAAATTTTTAAATTCTCTCTACAGAAATATATTAACTTATAATTGTCTAGGTTTATGCAAATTATTTCATTATCTTTGAGCCAGTGTTCAAGTACACAGAGAACACCACTGCTTTCTAGAGCTGTTTTTAAGTTTCAGGCTTTATTTTTAACAAACTGTGTGTTTTGATGTGTAATTATTAGAAGAGTAAGTGAGATATTTGCTACTCCTTTACTTGAATGTTTCTGCTTTTTCTGGCTCCCATCAGGAAAAAAACACTTAAGTCAGTTGGAGTGTCTGTCTTCCTCTTCTGTAGATGAACCATTGGTGTCTCTTTTGGAACTGAGCACTTCACTTCTGGTGAGGCTGTAATCTTTCCTCTCTGCACTGGAACCACTGTCTTCCACCTCTTCTGCTGCTCCATCATTAGGTGGTGATTTTGACTTTCTATCCTGCAGAAGATTATTTGATATTTATAATGTCAGGTTCTCTTTTTTGGAAGTGTTTGGTTGGTTTGCGTCTTCTGTATCATATTCTAGTTCTTTTATTTTCTTGAGTGAAGAATGATTTTTTAGTTTTGATTTCGTGTCTGTTAATTTTTGCTATGTACCAATAAAGGGTAATGCTGATGAAGAGCCAGTTTTTTTATCACAGTATTTGTTCTCCTTTCTGACACAATATTGACTATTTGTTTGGTAATCATCTTTTTCCCCAAACTGTAGCCCATGCACAGTATAAAATCTTCAACCAATTAGTTAATGTCTATATTGAGTACAATTCTGAAGTGCTAAGAAATACCTAAGAAACATTTATTTGCCTCTGCAATATTGTTATTCACATGGGACCATTGTGATAAATCATGCCTATGTGGCATATTGCATACTACCACAGCTGTGAAGTTGTAAGGTGGATAAAGCATCTTTTTAGATTTTGTATGGCCTTTTGATTTTCATTTTTATATACATCATTTGACCCTCCTAGTAATACAACAAAATCATTTTGGTTAGGACTAGTACACTTGACAGATTGTACTAGCTTCCCTACTGCTGATAATGGGGCATTTGATGTGGTAATACTTAGTATTTTTAGCTTTGTTGACTAATTCAGTATTTCCACTAGTCCATGACCACAGCTGTCTGCCAATGCCATTATTTTACTTCTGCCATTTGCCATGTTTTTTCACATCTATTTCTGTGATTTGTTTACACTGATTAACTAATGTTTTTTGCTGACTGAGGCACTCATCTTGTACTTCAGCTATATTTTGTTGCTTCTGATGCAATAAAAATCTATATCTGTACTTTAAAGCATCCATCTCTTGAACTAACCCTGATATAATTTGTGATTTATCATCTGTGTTGTAAAGTATTAGGGCTTAATCTTTGTCATGTCTGCCCCCAGTAGCTGAGTGGTCAGCATGACAGAATGTCAATCCTAAGGGCCCGGGTTTGATTCTCAGCTGGGTCAGAGATTTTCTCCGCTCGGGGACTGAGTGTTGTGTTGTCCTGGTCATCATCATTTCATCCCCATTGATGTGCAAATCGCTGAAATGGTGTCAAATTGAAAGACATGCACCCGGCGAATGGTCTACTAGATGGGACACCCTAGTCACATGACATTTCATTTCATTTCATCTTTGTCGTCACATTAAGAGAAAATCCTTATATTTTTTTTAAGCTCCACATCATGAACCTGTAGTGGTATGCTGCTTTACATGTTATGTGCATTGCATCTTTAGTAGAACTTTTTTTTTTGAAGTAGCACTGTTTTGTGATAGTTATTTCTTCTGTTACCTTGTGAAATGGTGTTGATGCTTCACAGGGTGTACTGTCTTTTATTTGTTAAGATTCTTATCACTTATCTGACTTAAATTCAAGTCTGAATCACATGATACACACTTTCCTGCACTATAGACATTTAATTGTATGTATATTGAACACTTTTCTTTGTTTTTGTTAGCTAAAACTAGAAAACAAACAACACATGAAAATGATGGCATGGATACCAACTCTTTCATTTAATGAACTATAGTTACACCCTCATATGATTAAATGCTGTGTATCCAATGAGGAAAGAAGTAAAGCTATAAAATGTTCACTAAAGTTACTTACACATTCCAGTAACATTAGTTAAAAGTCTGATAAAAAAAGATCAGAACCTTTGAAGAAATCCTATTGGATGTCAACAAAAATAATCAACTAAAAAAGCCAATGATTAATATGCTTCAAAATTTATTCAAAGCTTGATCAACTTTGATGTCATCTGTAATACTTTCTTTTCATTCATTATACTTTCCATGTTAATGGATTTATTTATTTTACACCTTTTGCAATGTCATGTGACATAATAAGAGTCTATCAAAAATGTTTTGAAAGCTACATTTTTGGGTTGTTTGGGTGAAATATGTAACAGGAAATAAGAGTGTAAGAAACCCTCAAAAACTACCCCCAGACTGGTCAGTAGAAATGTTCTTGATAGCCTAGGACTGAACTAAGATGATCCTCTTCTCTCTAGAATGAGATTTTCACTCTGCAGCGGAGTGTGCACTGATATGAAACTTCCTGGCAAATTAAAACTGTGTGCCCGACTGAGATTCGAACTTGAGACCTTTGTCTTTCGCGGGCAAGTGCTCTACCATCTGAACTACCAAAGCACAACTCATGCCCGGTCCTCACAGCTTTACTTCTGCCAGTATCTCTTCTCCTACCTTCCAAACTTTACAAAAGCTCTCCTGCAAACCTAAATTAAACAGAAAGTCCCAAGTCTCTAGTCTGATGCATCCTTATGTAACCAAACCAACCAGCTTGCAGAATTCGTGACTATTTCTGCCTGTTATACTGCATTACGTCCTTTATGGTTTGAGAAGGTTGCAACTTCTGGAGACAATATCTTCCAACATTAAGATTTCACAATTTCTTTCTTTCCCCAATCTTCTAATACAGAAAATAGTGTTTCTTCTTTGTGACTGGTACATTTTAGCCCACAGATGAAGTATAGTTAAATACTCCTGCAATACAGAATGACCATTTTTTCCAGTGTCTTCTAAAATCTCTCTGCTGCATACTACATAATCTCAGAAATATTGATGGATCTTCTCTGCCTATAGATGAACAGTAAACTACTGTTGTGATTAATTCGTGCAGTGGGAGGAAAGAGATGTGTCCTTTTGGAATACTGCATGCAGTTTTTCTTTCAGCTTGATGTTGGAATGGTGCAGTTCAAAGAAAGGCTGTATGAGGAAGTGACAGAATAAAGATTGGATTCTTTGTTGGCAATATTCCATAAAATTTTACATTCAAAGCAATTGAAATATTGGTAAAACTGCCACTTTGCCAAAGAAATGATATGATTTGCCTTTAATAGCCTGACAAGTCAACAAAAAGAAGTTGTGTGGTGCTTATTAAGGTCGCAGTGGTTCCCATTGCACCTGAAATTGCTAATTTTACCATTAATAGCATAACAGACAATCATTAAGGAACATGCCTGACAATTCTGAAATGAATAAGAAATCTGTATCCCATACTCCAGAAGGGGGAAAGTGCCCTCTCTTCCTACTTTCCCTCATGCCATTGTTTTGGACATCTTTTAAAATTCAAATTGAGACTAACTATGCATCTAATTTTGAGAGAGTATCTTGCATACATAGTCTTTTTAGTACCTATGTGGAGGTCAGTTATGAGATTGGTTAGTAACACCTTTCGTGTAAGGGATCTGACAATAGCACACTTCAGTCTTTCTGGAAGTGTGCTGTGTGATAGCAGTATATTGCATATGTGACTAAATACTTGGGATATATATGTTTGAAGAACAGGATTTTAGTACGTTGGTCAAGATGCTATCGACTCTGAAAGTTTTTGACCTAGTGACATTTTTAATTTCTTTGGCAGAGCATGTTTTTGTACTAATTACTTAACTGTATATATGTGACACTGCTTCTTGCATATATTCTATTTCTTTAACCCTTGACCTACTCAATCCCATTATCTGAGCTACTTCAAGGAAGTGATTATGAGCTATGTTGGCTACCTGACTCCTATAGTTGGTTGTTTGGACTTCTTCTTTAATAAGAAAGTCCTTACATTCCTTATCTGATTTTGCAGTTCTCTTTTGACTCGAACCCATATAGATTTAATTTTATTACCTGAAAATAATATTAATTTAGACATTACATAGAGATTTTTTGATTTTATAATCATTTCCCTTAAGACAGCATGCTATTTCCCATAATATGAAATCAGTTCTCTTTTTCTTTTCACCCTAGGCATTAAATTTAATATCTTTTTGTAACCTAGGACATGTTGTGTAAAAGAAATTACCTATGCAATCTGACGTGTAATTGATGACTTGTTGTTGTTGTTGTCTTCAGTCCTGAGACTGGTTTGATGCAGCTCTCCATGCATACAGTAAAGCTGCATGCCCTCGGGAAAAATTACGGCTGTAGTTTCCCCTTGCTTTCAGCCGTTCGCAGTACCGGCACGGCAAGGCCGTTTCGGTTATTGTTACAAGGCCAGATCAGTCAATCATCCAGACTGTTGCCCTTGCAACTACTGAAAAGGCTGCTGCCCCTCTTCAGGAACCACACGTTTGTCTGGCCTCTCAACAGATACCCCTCCGTTGTGGTTGCACCTACGGTACGGCTATCTGTATCGGTGAGGCATGCAAGCCTCCCCACCAACGGCAAGGTCCATGGTTCATGGGGGGGATTGATGACTTAATTGTGGTAAAATTACTTAAATTTTATATTAATCCAGAATTATCTTCATTGTTTGAATTTCATTAAAATCCTTTCCCTGATAAGCACCAGGTCAAAGCCTAAATCAGTATTCTATGTTACTCCACATATCAGGAATAAATTAAACAGAAAGTCCCAAAATCATTTTTTCTGAATTAATATTCTGTACATAATTCACATTGTTTCTGATAAGCTGTCTGCACTTGAGACTGCCACACCTACACAATCCTCTTAATATTTCCTAGATTTTGCTGTGGTATGTTGTACACCTCAGCTGATTCAGTCTACTGATACTGTCTTGCTATGGTGGTGATCCAAAATAAATAAAAAAATGTCGCACGACCAGGGCCTCCCATCGGGTAGACCGTTTGCCAGGTGCATGTCTTTTGATTTGACGCCAAGCTGACCACTCAGCTACTGGGGCAGACGATCCAAAATTACAAGGACAATGGCGATAAGCAAATATAATAGCTGAAGATAAGGAAACATGGTGGCAAAACTCTGGGTCAAAAAATGCAAATCTAGAAATATTGTGGGATATTGGAGCCAGTGCCACATCTAAACATGCAAATTATAAATGATTTATGATATGAGTAGTTGCTAACACTTTAGGATAAGCAAACCTGACCAACAAGTAAGTTGGTACTTAAGTACTTCATGAGAGATGCAGACAGAGAGCTCCTCCAGTAATACATTACATGTGGCATGTTGCACATATTGATGTGGTCAATGTAAAGATCTATAAGGCTACAGGCTGTATTTACAAGCTGAAGTGTATGTTCATTCAGCCATAGCAAAACGGCACTGCAGCCACTTTTGTAGTTAGCAGACAAGGCTTTCCTGCATCGAGAAATGAACTGAAGCTGCAGGGAAGCTGACAGTTTATCGAGTATAGCTTCGATGTGGGAGAGAGTAGATGCCCGTGTTTCCATTATTGTTCTATTAGTTAAAGCAGTGCTACTAAAACTGTGCACCACAGTGCCTTGGTGTGCTGTGAACTGCAAGTAATAATAATAATAGTTCTGTGCGGATCAGTGGCCTGGTGCAACTCGAGATGACTTTGGTGACGTGTGTCCCTAACGTACCCTGCTTATGCAAACTGCACATTACAAAACTTCCCTGTATTATACATGTTCTACAACTTCTTCAGTGATGTTGTTGTTGTTGTTGTTGTTGTGGTCTTCAGTTCAGAGATGCAGCTCTCCATGATACTCTATCATGTGCAAGCTTCTTCATCTCCAAGTTACTATTGCACACTTCGTCCTTCTGAATCTGCTTATTGTATTCATCTATTGGTCTCCCTTTATGATTTTTATCCTCTCTGCTGCCCTCCAATACTAACTTGGTGATCCCTTGATGCCTCAGAACATGTCCTACCAACCGATCTCTTCTTCTAGTCAAGTTGGGCCACAAATTCCTCTTCTCCCCAATTCTACTCAGTACGTCCTCATTAGTTATGTGATCTACCCATCTAATCTTCAGCATTCTTCTGTAGCACTGCATTTCGAAAGCTTCTGTTCTCTTCTTGTCTAAAGTATTTATCATCCATGTTTCATATCCATTCATGGCTACTCTCCATACAAATACTTTTAGAAAAGTCTTTCTGACACTTAAATCTATACTCAATGTTAACAAATTTCTCTTCTTCAGAAATGTTTTCCTTGCCATTGCCAGTCTACATTTTATATCCTCTCTACTTCAACCATCATCAGTTATTTTGCTCCCTAAATAACAAAACTCATCTACTACTTTAAGTGTCTCATTTCCTAATCTAATTCCCTCAGCATCGCCCGACTAAATTCGAATACATTCCATTATCCTCGTTTTGCTTTTGTTGATGTTAATCCTATATCCTCCTTTCAAGACACTGTCCATTCCGTTCAGCTGCTCTTCCAAGTCCTTTGCTGTCTCTGACAGAATTACAATGTCATCAGCGAACCTCAAAGTTTTAATTTCTTCTCCATAGATTTTAATTCCTACTTCAAATTTTTCTTTTGTTTCCTTTACTGCTTGCCCAATACATAAACTGAATAACATGAGGAAAAGGCTACAACTCTGTCTCACTCCCTTCCCAACCACTGCTTCCCTTTCATGCCCCTCGACTCTTAAAAATGCCATCTGGATTCTGTACAAATTGTAAATAGCCTTTTGCTTCCTGTGATTGACCCCTGCCACCATCAGAATTTGAAAGAGAGTATTCCAGTCAACATTGCCAAAAGCTTTCTCTAAGCCTACAAAAGCTTTTAAATGTATGTTTGTCTTTTCTTAAACGATCTTCTAAGATACGCCATAAGGTCAGTATTGCCTCATATGTTCCAACATTTTTATGGAATCAAAACTGATCTTCCCCAAGACCAGCTTCTACCAGTTTTTCCATTCATCTGTAAAGAATCCGTGTCAGTAGTTTGCAGTGACTTATTAAACTGATAGTTCTGTAATTTTTACACCTGCCAACACCTGCTTTCTTTGCAATTGGAATTTTGAGAGTATTTTGCCTGTCTCATACATCTTGCACACCAGATGGTAGAGTTTTATCAGGGCTGGCTCTCCCAAGGCTATCAGTAGTTCTAATGAAATGTTGTCTACTCCTGGAGCCTTGTTTCAACTTAGGTCTTTCAGTGCTCTGTCAAATTCTTCATGCAGTATCATATCTCCCATTTCATCTTCACCTATGTCCACTTCCATTGTCATAATATTGCCCTTGAGTACATCACCCTTGTACAGACCCTCTATATACTCCTTCTACCTTTCAACTTTCCCTTCTTTTCCATCTGAGCTCTTGGTATTCATACATGTGGTTCTCTTTTCTCCAAAGGTCTCTTTAATTTTCCTGTAGGCAGTATGTATCTTACTCTTAGTGAGATATGCCTCTACGTCCTTACATTTGTCCTCTAGCCATATTTGCTTAGTCATTTTGCACTTCCTATTGAGGTCATTTTTGGGACGTTTGTATTCCTTTTTGCCTGCTTCATTTACTGCATTTTTATATTTTCTCCTTGCATTAATTAAATTCAATATCTCTTCTGTTACCCAAGAATTTCTACTAGCTCTTGTCTTTTTACCTACTTGATCCTCTGCTGCCTTCACTATTTCATCTCTCAAAGCTACCCATTCTTCTTCTACTGTATTTCTTCCCCCTGTTTTTGTCAGTTGTTCCCTAATGCTTTCTCTAAAACTCTCTACAACCTCTGGTTCTTTCAGTTTATCCATGTCCCAATTCCTACCTCATTGCAGTTTGTTCAGTTTTAAGCTACATTTCATAACTAATGGATTGTGGTCAAAGTCCTCATCTGCCCCTGGAAATGTCTTACAATTTAAAACCTGGTTCCTAAATCTCTGTCTTACCATTATACACTCCTGGAAATTGAAATAAGAACACCGTGAATTCATTGTCCCAGGAAGGGGAAAATTTATTGACACATTCCTGGGGTCAGATACATCACATGATCACACTGACAGAACCACAGGCACATAGACACAGGCAACAGAGCATGCACAATGTCGGCACTAGTACAGTGTATATCCACCTTTCGCAGCAATGCAGGCTGCTATTCTCCCATGGAGACGATCGTAAAGATGCTGGATGTAGTCCTGTGGAACTGCTTGCCATGCCATTTCCACCTGGCGCCTCAGTTGGACCAGTGTTCGTGCTGGACGTGCAGACCGCGTGAGACGACGCTTCATCCAGTCCCAAACATGCTCAATGGGGGACAGATCCGGAGATCTTGCTGGCCATGGTAGTTGACTTACACCTTCTAGAGCACGTTGGGTGGCACGGGATACATGCGGACGTGCATTGTCCTGTTGGAACAGCAAGTTCCATTGCCGGTCTAGGAATGGTAGAACGATGGGTTCGATGACGGTTTGGATGTACCGTGCACTATTCAGTGTCCCCTCGACGATCACCAGTGGTGTACGGCCAGTGTAGGAGATCGCTCCCCACACCATGATGCCGGGTGTTGGCCCTGTGTGCCTCGGTCGTATGCAGTCCTGATTGTGGCGCTCACCTGCACGGCGCCAAACACGCATACGACCATCATTGGCACCAAGGCAGAAGCAACTCTCATCGCTGAAGACGACACGTCTCCATTCATCCCTCCATTCACGCCTGTCGCGACACCACTGGAGGCGGGCTGCACGATGTTGGGGCGTGAGCGGAAGACGGCCTAACCGTGTGCGGGACCGTAGCCCAGCTTCATGAAGACGGTTGCGAATGGTTTTCCCGATACCCCAGGAGCAACAGTGTCCCTAATTTGCTGGGAAGTGGCGGTGTGGTCCCCTACGGCACTGCGTAGGATCCTACGGTCTTGGGGTGCATCCGTGCGTCGCTGCGGTCCGGTCCCAGGTCGACGGGCACGTGCACCTTCCGCCGACCACTGGCGACAACATCGATGTACTGTGGAGACCTCACGCCCCACATGTTGAGCAATTCGGCGGTACGTCCACCCGGCCTCCCGCATGCCCACTATACGCCCTCGCTCAAAGTCCATCAACTGCACATACGGTTCACGTCGACGCTGTTGCGGCATGCTACCAGTGTTAAAGACTGCGATGGAGCTCCGTATGCCACGGCAAACTGGCTGACACTGACGGCGGCGGTGCACAAATGCTGCGCAGCTAGCGCCATTCGACGGCCAACACCGCGGTTCTTGGTGTGTCCGCTGTGCCGTGCGTGTGATCATTGCTTGTACAGCCCTCTCGCAGTGTCCGGAGCAAGTATGGTGGGTCTGACACACCGGTGTCAATGTGTTCTTTTTTCCATTTCCAGGAGTGTATAATCTATCTGAAATCTTCCAGTGTCTCCAGGCCTCTTCCACACATACAGCCTGCTTTCATGATTCTTAAACCAAGTGTTAGCTATGATTAAGCTATGCTCTGTGCAAAATTCTACAAGGTGGCTTCCTCTTTCATTCCTTACCCCCATTCCATAATCACCTACTACTTTTCCTACTCTTCCTTCTCCTACTATCGAATTCCAGTCCCCTATGACTATTAAGTTTTCGTCTCCTTCACTATCTGAATAATTTCTTTTATCTCTGTGTCTTCAGTAACACAGAAGAAAAATTACATGCATGATACACCATAAGGTATGTGTCATATAGTTATCAACAAAAGTACCAATGTAATGGAAACATCAGCTAAGTTGCAGCATTTAGCTTTGCCTGTGTAATGGATTGTTGGCTTAAGTGTGTGACATACAAAGACTAGGATATTACACCCAAAGTCTGTCAAACCATGGCAAAACCTTTAGCCTCTGAATATCACCATTGTCATACAGCAGTATTGTGGCAAAGTAGCAGCCATAGCTTGCAACCTCCTCCTTCCTAATCGGCTTACTGAATTGCAATATAAGTGACCATGGTCACATATGCCTAATGATATTTTACAAAGAGTAAGGCTATCATTACTGAAGGAAAACAACACTGACTAGTTGGAGGAAAGTGTACAACAGATCTTCCTGAAGAAAGAACCTATTCTAAACTTAAGCTAAATACTGATGATAACTTTGAAATGGGTGGAATACAGTGCAATTGCTCATGAGTGCACAGGGGAGGGAGCTGGAGGGTTACCCCTCATAATATTTACCTTCAAATTTACTGTTAATACAAAGAAAACACTTATTAACTGGAAAGGGAATAATTGAATGGTCGCCAGTCTGCTAGGGCAATGAATCTCCAGAATCTTAAGTAGGGTAATGGCAAAGAAATTTAAGTAAATAATCACTGGAATGGCAACAGAAGGTTGTCAAGCTTTTCCACTGCACAACAGTTCATGGGAAAATAAATGAATCAGAAGGCACTGAGTTTGCTGTTACTTATTCTGAAATACTAAATTTTGAAATTTAAGTTAAATGGAATTACTAGTTAAATAAATGACTGGCTTAACTTTCAGTAATCTCAGTGTAACATAATCCAAAATTTAAAAAAATGCAAGCATTTACTTCTGATTATTGAAAGATTGAAGTGAGCAAATGAGCAACTGATTTTAATTTTAAAATAACGACAACAAGATACATACCAAGGCAGCAGAGTCACTCACTAAGCTAAATACAGAATAAATGAAATTGTGCACTAGTAATTTGTGCTATATCTTTAGTTATTAGTTTTGCCAAAGAAGTTTTACATTTCTTTAAGTGAATGAAGTTAATACTTAAAATTTCGAATTGTTTATGCCTCTGCTTTGCAATACAAGAATAGACAGTTACTGAGGCAGAAAATTTAGACTGAAACTTGTCATTAGAAAACATACAAAACTGGTAGTAAATAGCTAATCAATTTTCATATTCTTATGACATTCGGTGATTGCATGGAAAGGAAAGGGACCCTGTCTGGTAATAATGTCTGAGGACAATGATAAGACATGTGCCCTACAAGTTTTAACTATTGCACGTTATTATTCAAGATACTCATAGTTTGTGAAAGAAACCTAAGTTTATAATTTTTCATTTAACAGTCTTATGATATTGTAGCTATGCAGACGATGAAGAATGTAGCCAATGACAATTCTGAGCTGCCACTGGTGCTGCTGCTGCTGCATGAGAACCCCTAGTCATCTCCAGAGCCACAGATAATTATGGGACAGCAGTAGTTAGAACTGCAGCTTCCTCTGCTTGTCCACTCCTACCGTGCTCTCAATACTTACGGGTTAACAAATTCAGTGAGCCTACACTGGTGCAATCATAGCTACAGCCAGCATATGCGGGAACACCCATCAAACACTTCCACGCTCTTTCATCACTCAAGCTGCTCTCACCTCTTTTCTCACAATGCAACAGGGATTCTCCGTACGCAAAGATAAACAATGGCACAGCTATTACCATTTCATCATTGCTGTCGATCAACTGAAATCAAGTTCCCTTGGCTATAACCCAGCATTTACAATATTTTCATTATAATTACAAGAAATTATATACAGCCAGAAATAAATACACTATTACATGAATTATATATTAAATATAGTTTTTGTAATAAAGCTTACAGATTCAGAATCAGAAGTACAGTACAAGTTATCAATGAATATTAAACGGCAAAAATTTTGGATGTTGCAGAAGGTCTTTTATCTGCATTTTCAGTGTTACAAGCTGAATTGCTGAATGTGAGTGAACTGTGCTGGTGACAGATGTGTAAATCAAGCACATTGTTAACACAGAAACTGTAATATTTGTATTTTGCCATGATGTTGCTTTAACAGCAGTTATAATGGAAATGTCACTGTGACAACAATGTGCATTTACAGTTGTTGATGTTGTTGTTTTTGGTAGAGGACACCAGACAGGGAGGTCTTTGGTCTCATAGGATTAGGGAAGGACAGTGAAGGAAGTTGGCTGTGCCTTTTCAAATGAACTGTCCTGGCATTTGCTTGGTGTGATTTAGGGAAAACATGGAAAATCTAAATCAGGATGAGTGGACATGGAATTGAATCGTCATCCTCCCGAATGTGGGTATAATGTGCTAACCACTGTGCCACCTCACTCAGTGGATTTGCAGCCTCAGGCTGAGAGAAAGGTTACTCATTGGCCGTTGCAGAAGAAAGAAACCCTAGGATCGTGAGAGATGTATATCCCTCCCAGGCACCACCTTGCCTGCTACACAGTGTAATAGTGTGGTGATTAAGTTAATTATTAAAATTAATTGAATGAGATTTTCATTCTGCAGCGGAGTGTGCGCTGATATGAAACTTCCTGGCAGATTAAAACTGTGTGCCCGACCGAGACTCGAACTCGGGACCTTTGCCTTTCGCGGGCAAGTGCTCTACCATCTGAGCTACCGAAGCACGACTCACGCCCGGTCCTCACAGCATTACTTCTGCCAGTATCTTGTCTCCTACCTTCCAAACTTTACAGAAGCTCTCCTACAGAACTTGCAGAACTAGCACTCCTGAAAGAAAGGATACTGCGGAGACATGGCTTAGCCACAGCCTGGGGGTCTCGGTCTGGCACACAGTTTTAATCTGCCAGGAAGTTTCATATCAGTGCACACTCCGTTGCAGAGTGAAAAACTCATTCTGGAAACATCCCCCAGGCTGTGGCTAAGCCATGTCTCCGCAGTATCCTTTCTTTCAGGAGTGCTAGTTCTGCAAGTTCTGTAGTCTTGGTCGGGCACACAGTTTTAATCTGCCAGGAAGTTTCATATCAGCGCACACTCCGCTGCAGAGTGAAAATCTCATTCTGGAAACATCCCCCAGACTGTGGCTAAGCCATGTCTCCGCAATATCCTTTCTTTCAGGAGTGCTAGTTCTGCAAGTTCTGTAGGAGAGCTTCTGTAAAGTTTGGAAGGTAGGAGACGAGATACTGGCAGAAGTAATGCTGTGAGGACCGGGCGTGATTTGTGCTTCGGTAGCTCAGATGGTAGACCACTTGCCCATGAAAGGCAAAGGTCCCAAGTTCGAGTCTCGGTCGGGCACACAGTTTTAATCTGCCAGGAAGTTTCATTAAAATTAATTGTTCTAATAATTATATTAATGGGAAGCTTTTATCATCCTTTTGAACCAGTGAGACCCCTAAAACTGAACGAAGCTCCAGGGGGCAATGGAATCCCTATCAGGGTCTATACAATATTTTTAGCCTGAATTTAGTATCCCCACCAGTAGCACATATTGACCACAGCTCATAGGTGTTGCACCTTGGGATGGATGTCTGGTGCCAAGGCTATGGCAATGGCATATCAGTGTATTGGTCTAAACTTGTGAGTATGGGGACACATAGGCAGCCCCTAGTGCAATCTCATATAGTACATCACATGAGTTACTACTAGTCATGATTTGATGCTGTTTGGATAACAACCCTGCTTTGCACTTTGCCTTTCGTGGTATTTATTCAATGCCCCATACATGATCACTTTGGCTTTGTCTATGGATTATGGATCTGTTGTGGGAGCAGACAGAAAAGTGGTGATGAAGTCTTACCTTACTGTGTCTTTGGTGACATTTTTACAAGCAGTATCCAAAGTTTCTGGAACAGCAGCGACAACAGAAACACTTGTTACTGCAATAGCAACAGAGCCATGAACAAAGACAGCAACGGCAAGAATAGCTGGCTACTTTGCTGCAACTCTTACCTCAACAGCAGCTATAAAGTGAGTCAGTGCTGACAACTGTCCCTTACTGCCATTCGCTGGCTCTGACAAGGCCTCAGAGAGCTGGAACGTATAGCTCTAACATTTTGAACTGTTTTTCTTACTTATAGCATTTCTGGTAAGCAGCAAGTGCTTTACTCTCGTCTTATAGCTGTCATTTATACAAAGTGGTTCAAAAGTGATGACCACTCTCGAAACCTAGTGGTTTGTCTTTCAGTGAACTGTGTGCTGTGCTAACCAAATACCAGTCATCAGGTGTACCTAGTTGTTGCTAGATTTTCAGGGTCTCGCACATAAATGCAGTTGTAGCTGTAAGTTTCGTATATGGAATCATTAACTCAGGATGCAATTCTATGTCTTACCGCCAACAGGGAGGCCATGGTGAAAGCTTTGGTCATTCTGATCCTGGTCTTGGTGAAGTGGTTACAATTGTTAAATTTTATTGATTGTTTCCTTATAAAATGGCTCTGAGCACTATGGGACTTAACATCTATGGTCATCAGTCCCCTAGAACTTAGAACTACTTAAACCTAACTAACCTAAGGACAGCACACAACACCCAGTCATCACGAGGCAGAGAAAATCACTGACCCCGCCGGGAATCGAACCCGGGAACCCGGGCGCGGGAAGCGAGAACGCTACCGCACGACCACGAGCTGCGGACTGCTTCCTTATCGAAGCATGCTTTCAACAACAGAATACAAAAGGCAAAAGGAGATCGTTGCTTTCGTGAGGAGCAGTTAACTGATGACTTACTCTTTATCTTCTTTTTCTGTCTCTAAGTCTCACCCAAGTTTATGTACGCCCATTTCACAGGCGACTTGTGAGAAACTTAAGTACATGGCTAATTCCGCTGTCTGCTTTTTTTTGTAATGTTAAATGGGCTGATCAGTAACGTCCTCCGTCCTCAGAGTTGTGACATGCTTGATGTAAGCTGGAAGCTGAAGAAACTCCAGTCCTGTACTGGCTGTGGCAGTTGGTATTCGAGACGCAGCTGCCCGCATCATGCTGTGGACTATTGAGCCCGTGGCAAGTGGAACCACGTCACAGCAGTCAACAAGTGGTCTTCCGGCTGCACGCTCAGCCAGATCATGTCGTCAGCACATTGGTCCACACTATCACGGCTGGAGAGAACGTGGCATCTCTGCTGCTGCAGAAGTATACTTTGGACCTGCCACATACCGGTTAGTTCATGACTTTTCAGATGGTTTCAGACACTTCCATTCCACTAATAAATAGGATACGTATCACCAGCTCAGCTCTTCTTCACTGCAAAAAGCCCAGTACCAGACTGTGCCTTACTGCTGTAAGATAACTCCTCCCCTTGGAGAACTGTAGCCAAGTTCAGACACGTTGAACGTGTGCTAACCTTCTTAGTGGTGCGCTCCCATACCGCTGCTAACAGTTTCACCTTAGCCTTTACCAATTTTGGTTTCACAGTAGTGGACAATGCCAGCCTAGTGTCCAAAATGGAGCCTTCTTCTGATTTCGATATTCTGTGTAATTCATACAAGGAGATATCTGAATCAACTCTCGAATGTGCGCGTAATTTTGTTGTCGATGTTTCCACGAAGCCTTGATTGGTGCCAAAATTCTGAAGAGCTCGCTCGTTAGAGAGAACATTCAAGCGGAAAATGCATGGGTTCAGGTCCAAGTCATCATTTCTCCGATTTCAGTCAGCCAATCGACGACACTTGCGGTTGTCATTAACAAACACTACAGGTCTTTATGCTTTTGTCCTGATTTTAAGTCCACTATAAATGCCCAGTCCAGCGCTGATCTCTGTCCCATCCCTCACACTGAGGACTTCTTAGTTAAACTCGCCAAGAGCCACTATTTTTCAATGATAGATTTAAACGAAGCAGATCTATAACCGTTGGTCGACGATGAATCGCATCAGCCACCAGTCTTAAGTACTTCATTTGGCTTATTCTAGTACAGGTACGATCGCTTATGGTTTGAGAGTGCTAGTGCACCCGCCTTGTTCCAAAAGTAATTATAATACAGATTCAACGTATTCCGTACTGTGCTAATTTTGTGGATGATATTGTCGTTACGGGGTCGATGCATGAAAACGACTCCAGGAAAACTGCTTCACTTGCCAGTTGGAAAAGCACAGTTTCTTCGCCCACAGTGCCAAATACTTGGGTCGTATTTTTAGTGGCAAGGATATCACTCCCACCACGTGGCCATGTGATCACTAATATGCCCACCCCTACTAACGTTCAACAGTTGCAGTAGTTCCTCGGTAAAATCAGGCACTACGCCAAGTTTTTTCCCCATGTGTTGAAAATCGCACATCTCCTAGATCAGCTACGCAAGGAGGGCGTCAAATCTGCGCGGCTGGCCGCTTGTCAACAGGGTTGATTTGATACTGAATTTGGTGGCGGATTGCCATCACAAAAATCCGCAAATATCTTGTAGACGGTTCTTATGCAGATCCATCATTACTGGAATGTGTCTGCTTGTATTATTGTATGTCTTCGACTTAGTCTGTTTTCGCTGCCATTTACTACACACCCTGCACACAAGTCGTGCCCTTGGACACATCTGGTGCACCTCTCGGCTTGACGCCCCAAAGCGGGTGCTCCTGTCGTGAGGGCTTCAGTCGGCCACGTCCAGAGAGCGCATATTCCCACTGCCTGCTGCACTGTGCAAGAACCTCCGCCACTCGTACTAAACCTCCAGAAATGTCTCAGTTCAGCCGGTGAGACCGTAGATGGTGGTGTAAGGGGCGCGCAGTATAATTGAGCACGCTTTCCCACCCGAGTTTCACGATACTTAGCCAGCCCGTCCTTCAACTGACTTAGTGAGCCGCTATTCTTCCTACCTGTTACGTGGAGATGCTCTCGTAGTTTTATGTCCTCTTGTAGAGCTGTAGCAGTGCCGTCTAATTATGAAAGTACATTGCTACTGTCCATGTTTTACATCAAAGGATCGTGAGGCATTGATGGCTGGGAGGCCCCATCGGGGGAAGTTCGGCCGCCTGGTTGCAAGTCTTATTTCAGGTGACGCCACATTGGGCGACTTGCGGGTCGGTGATGCTGATGAGGACAACACAACACCCAGTCCACGGGCAGAGAAAATTTCCAGCCCGGCCGGGAATAGAACCCGGGTCCGCTGCATGATACGCAAACACGTTGCCACTCAGCTAATCAGGCGGACATGTTGGACATAATGAAGTTGGAAGAAGTTTCTTGTGCAAATAATTTGTACCCGGGATGCCGTTATGGTGCGTTTATTTAAGAAACACCATAGAATGAACTTGGTCACGCTGATGATAAGCTAACTATTAACGGTACGAGAGCACGGTCTCCCGCATGACTAGATCGACAGGCATCCCATCGACGGCTGCCGAGTATGGCGCTCCGTCTGTAACTTGATCGTAAAACGGTATAGTTCGTATAATATCGTATATCTTCGGTTATGCCAATGTTATTCGTTTATTTATTAATATCAACGTCTCCTGGCATTGTATTTATGATCCGTAGTCTCCTCCTAATGTCTGAGTGGCAAAAGGCAACTTTTGTTAGCAAATATTTATTAACAACAAATACTTGATTCGCACCAGAATAAATATACTTTCATCTTGTATCTCTTTGCTGACGTCACGAGCGATTCCTGCCGCCGCACCTCATTCCACAGGCTCTGAAAGCGCCACATGGCCAACCACCTCTCCTAACCAGTATGGGAACTTTTCGCTCGCTCCTTACTCCGTACATATTGCAGCGCCGATACATTCACTTCACGTAAGTGTAACAGGAAAACTGGAAATAAAGAAAAATGCTCTGTTATCTGCGAATAAAGGGTACGTAACTGTGAGTCTATTCCTACAACAAGTTCTGTAGCTCCAGGTGATGGTCTCGCCGCAGTATCGTCCCGCTTGTCCCGCAATTTACGCAGCAGAACTCCTGTGAACTTGAGAAGGAAGGAGATGAGGTACTGGTGCAAGTAAAACGGTGCGATCGGGTTGCGAGTCGGGCTCGGATAGCTCAATTAGCAGAGCAGTTGGCCGTGAAAGTAAGAGGTTCCAGGTCAGAGTCCCGGCCCGGCACACAGTTTTGATCTGCCAGGAACGTTTAAATCAGCACACACTCCACTGCAGACCGGAAATTCGTTCTAGATGAAGCCAAACGGTATTTAGAGGACAGTTAACAGCGCCTTTTTACTTTGTGCTTTATACCTTGTATCAGAAAACGGGTGTGCTGTGAAAACGATCGTTTGCTCATCAGGTGCTCCCTATTACCCGAGCCGGCCAGAGAGGCCGAGCGGTTCTAGGCGCTACAGTCCGGAACCGCACGACCGCAACGGTCGCAGGTTCGAATCCTGCCTCGGGCATGGATGTGTGTGATATCCTTAGGTTAGTTAGGTTTAAGTAGTTCTGAGTTCTAGGGGACTGATGACCTCAGAAGTTAAGTCCCATAGTGCTCAGAGCCATTTGAACCTATCACCATAGGTAAAGTAAAATCGTACACACATCAAAAAAAGTTTTGCAACACCCCAGTTCCCAGAACTCCTGAAGATAGACGTTGACTGTGGATACTGTATCACAGACCCAGTCTATTTGACTGTTCAGAGATGTCACTAAATCCGCCCAAAGATGTAAACAACCGTGCATGAGCTACGCCTATTAGACGGAGGGGGTCCGACAGTTGATCAGTTCCAGTCATTCCCCCAGGAAGGAGGTACGCGGCTCGTGTTGTCCGTACTTCAACCACGCCTAGACGGTCAATACCACGGTTCGATCGCGTCCGCATTGTTACTTTGTGGCACGAAGGCCTCCCAACAAGGAAACTGTCCAGGCGTTTCGAAGTGAACCAAAGTGATGTTGTTCAGACATGGAGGACATACAGAGACACAGGAACTGTCGATGACATGCCTCGCTCAGGCCGCCCAAGGTCTACTACTGCAGTGGATGACCGCTACCTACGGATTATGATATTTTATTATAAAAATACAGCGACCAGCCACTTTTATTTTAATGCGTTTTATGTATGCTAATATGCATTTCGGGTTTTGCACCAATCTTCAGCTGGCAAATTACATGTATCTTCAGTTTCTACAGTGGTACAATGTCGACAGCAGTTTGGATGCTGAAGCTGGCCTGTGCAAAAGCAACGATTCCAATCATTTACTTCAATTTCGCGAGTTTAAAGTTACGCGCTATCAGTTGTTCATTTTACTTATATTCTCCTCTCCTTGTTTTTTCTTGGCGTTTCTTCTTTTTTGTAACAGCACAAACACTTTTTGTCACGTATTTTACACAGGCGCACTGCGTTATCCGCCATGTTGTCGACTGACAGTTTATTTTTTATTTTTTTTACATTCAAGCAGTTTATCTATGGACAGAGATATCTTACGAAAGTTGTGAGGTTCTAACTAAGCTACTGTTTACTAAACATTGACTTGGGTGATAGAAGTATTCTAAGTACGATGTATACAAAGTTTTTTTTTTTTTTTTTACTTAGGCAGTATTGAAGATAATAAACTAACATAACACATTTATACAAAGCAGTAATTCCTACATTTACAATATAACAAATATAGAATTAAGATTTTTATGTTGTATATTACTACATGCATTTGTTGGGTTTATATTAGATTATGTCATTTCACGATTGCCGAAATTGGGAGTGCGCACTGCAGATATGTCCTTATCGTGGGTGCGGATGAGGTGACTGCAGAAGGGTCACCGTGTGCTATGCTGCAGTGCCTACCAGCTGTTGCTGGCCTGCCGGCCGCGGTGGCCGTGCGGTTCTAGGCGCTCCAGTCCGGAGCCGCGCTGCTGCTACGGTCGCAGGTTCGAATCCTGCCTCGGACATGGGTGTGTGTGATGTCCTTAGGTTAGTTAGGTTTAAGTAGTTCTAAGTTCTAGGGGACTAATGACCACGGCAGTTGAGTCCCATAGTGCTCGGAGCCATTTGAACCATTTTGTTGCTGGCCTGAAGTGGTGTGGTGTGATTGCGAATGGTGGATCTTATTATCTTTACGATTAATAATCGCAGATGCTAGAACAGGGTGACAATTATTGAACTATATGAAAAATAACGTAAATTAGTTACAAACTACGATGTGCACACACTTTATTCAACATGCAAACGTTCAAATGGTTCAAATGGCTCTGAGCACTATGGGACTAAACATCTGTGGTCATCAGTCCCCTAGAACTTAGAACTACTTAAACCTAAATAACCTAAGGACATCACACACATCCATGCCCGAGGCAGGATTCGAACCTGCGACCGTAGCAGTCGCGCAGTTCCTGACTGAAACATGCAAACGTCACCACAGATATTCGGATTTAGGTTATGATATGTTCGGTATGCCTGCCATCACTAGCGATGATGTGGCGCAGACGAATAGCGAAATTCTGCATGCCCCGCTGAAGTGTCGGAACATCGATGCTGTCGATGACCTGCTGAATGGCTGTTTTGAGTTCAGAAATGGTTTTGGGGTTATTGCTGTACACCTTGTCTTAATACAGCCCCACAAAAAGGAGTCGCACGTGTACAGATCCGGAGAATATGGCGGCCAGTCTAGGCCCAAGCCAATGGCCTCTGGGGACCCCAGAACCAGAATGCGGTCCCCAATGTGCTCCTCCAGGTCATCAAACACTCTCCTGCGACGATGGTGTAGAGCTCCGTCTTGTCGAACTAAGGGACACTTTGGATAATGGGGGTGAAATCTCCTTCCAAAACCTTCACATACCGTTCGGTTGCCACTGTGCCATCATGAAATATCGCACCAATCATTCCGTGACTGGACATTGCACGCCACACAATCACCGTTGAGGGTGAAGAGACTTCTCGATCGTGAAATGCGGATTCTCATTTCCACAGATACGCCAATTTTGCTTATTGACGAACCCTTCCAAATGAAAGTGGGCTTCGTCGCTAAACCAAACAATACAGCACATACTAATTCCCATCATACTCCACGGCCAATCGTGCAATTTGAATGCCCTAACGCAAACCATTCAGAAGGTATGACGATTTTATTTCACATAGTTCAATAATTGTCACCCTGTAAATTTAAAGTTGAGCTTCCAAAACTTGACCGAAGGCCAGAGTCAAGAAAAACGTGTACAAGCGCGGGATGCGAAACACATTGAGCTTAAGAATCGGAATCAGACTCAGAACGAGAATGCCTCTCTAAATGTTCATAGCTTTCCACCAGACCTAGGAAAGTAAGCCGGCAGAATCCATCTAGCCAGACTCATAAAGGGCCTGGCCATCTGGAAGTTCGTTTATTAGCCCCCACCATCACGTGAAATACACTCCTGGAAATTGAAATAAGAACACCGTGAATTCATTGTCCCAGGAAGGGGAAACTTTATTGACACATTCCTGGGGTCAGATACATCACATGATCACACTGACAGAACCACAGGCACATAGACACAGGCAACAGAGCATGCACAATGTCGGCACTAGTACAGTGTATATCCACCTTTCGCAGCAATGCAGGCTGCTATTCTCCCATGGAGACGATCGTAGAGATGCTGGATGTAGTCCTGTGGAACGGCTTGCCATGCCATTTCCACCTGGCGCCTCAGTTGGACCAGCGTTCGTGCTGGACGTGCAGACCGCGTGAGACGACGCTTCATCCAGTCCCAAACATGCTCAATGGGAGACAGATCCGGAGACCTTGCTGGCCATGGTAGTTGACTTACACCTTCTAGAGCACGTTGGGTGGCACGGGATACATGCGGACGTGCATTGTCCTGTTGGAACAGCAAGTTCCATTGCCGGTCTAGGAATGGTAGAACGATGGGTTCGATGACAGTTTGGATGTACCGTGCACTATTCAGTGTCCCCTCGACGATCACCAGTGGTGTACGGCCAGTGTAGAAGATCGCTCCCCACACCATGATGCCGGGTGTTGGCCCTGTGTGCCTCGGTCGTATGCAGTCCTGATTGTGGCGCTCACCTGCACGGCGCCAAACACGCATACGACCATCATTGGCACCAAGGCAGAAGCGACTCTCATCGCTGAAGACGACACGTCTCCATTCGTCCCTCCATTCACGCCTGTCGCGACACCACTGGAGGCGGGCTGCACGATGTTGGGGCGTGAGCGGAAGACGGCCTAACGGTGTGCGGGACCGTAGCCCAGCTTCATGGAGACGGTTGCGAATGGTCCTCGCCGATACCCCAGGAGCAACAGTGTCCCTAATTTGCTGGGAAGTGGCGGTGCGGTCCCCTACGGCACTGGGTAGGATCCTACGGTCTTGGCGTGCATCCGTGCGTCGCTGCGGTCCGGTCCCAGGTCGACGGGCACGTGCACCATCCGCCGACCACTGGCGACAACATCGATGTACTGTGGAGACCTTACGCCCCACGTGTTGAGCAATTCGGCGGTACGTCCACCCGGCCTCCCGCATGCCCACTATACGCCCTCGCTCAAAGTCCGTCAACTGCGCATACGGTTCACGTCCACGCTGTCGCGGCATGCTACCAGTGTTAAAGACTGCGATGGAGCTCCGTATGCCACGGCAAACTGGCTGACACTGACGGCGGCGGTGCACAAATGCTGCGCAGCTAGCGCCATTCGACGGCCAACACCGCGGTTCCTGGTGTGTCCGCTGTGCCGTGCGTGTGATCATTGCTTGTACAGCCCTTTCGCAGTGTCCGGAGCAAGTATGGTGGGTCTGACACACCGGTGTCAATGTGTTCTTTTTTCCATTTCCAGGAGTGTATGTGTCCAGTGAGATTCCTATTTATGGAAATGAGAACCGAGTGTAGCCTCGTTCTCATAGCCGGACTTGTTTGTCAGAAATTCTGGAGATTTTGTAGGGCTATCCAGAGTGTTCCCACGGAAAGGGCAGATATTGGAAAATTCGCAGACCCACGTGCGACCATATGTTTAACTACTGGACCACACACTGGGATAACAGCGAGTGGACAGATGCGGACACCACTGAAAATTTGATAGCAAGCAGAATTCTCATCCCTTCCCCCACTGGCTTCCTGTTCTACTGTAAAGGACACGAGTCGACTGTTCCGCCGCCCATTGTTCGAGGTGCCCGCAGGATGACCCCTGAAAGTCTTGCTCTGCTGCTCATTGCGATCAGCAAACGTGAAATCTGCACTTCGAGGGACAGGCAGCTGCTCTAGGGCGTGCGAAACGTTCCACCTGTTTCTGTCCCACGCATAGTGGTGCTTACGTGGTCCAGATAAGATACATTAAAGGGATAAGGTATTACAAGAATGATATGTTGGGTTGGATACAGAGAAATGAGTTATGTACATTGCTACAAGCTACATCCAAACCACTCACGTAATCAGCGCTCAAAACAAGTGAGAAGTCGACAAACGAAAACCTAATCAGAAAGTAAATGAAACAAAAGCCTCTTACATTCATATTCAGTCACAAATAGGATAAAATGTGAGGAGAAAGCCTGAAACAAGCCGCTGCCTCACGCTTGATTTTTGCTAACTGCCGAATAATACCGAAAATCATACACTTTAAGACAACAACAAAAAAAAGGACACGGCACAAAGGAATTATCCGAATGGAACGAGAATCGCTAGCGGTGATGTACATATACAGACAAACAAATGAAGACAATTTCAGAAAAAATGGATGATTTATTTAAAAGAAAGAGCTTCACAAATTAAGCAAGTCAATAACGCATTGGTCCACTTCTAGCCCATATGCAATCAGTTATTTGGCTTGGCACTGATTAACAAAGCTATTGGGTGTCCTCCTGAGGGATATCGTACCACGTTCTTTGGCCTGGCGTCTCACTGACTAGAGTATAATTGTCTTCATTGATAAGTCCCGCTCCGAACTGAGCCATGAGGACCAGCGAAGAGTGTCAGGAGACCCCCACCCCTTCCCCCGGACAGTGGCGGGATGTCAACCAGACTGCCATACGCCATACGGCCCATCAACCAGGAGTGATGGCCTGAGGTGCCATTTCTTGTCACGGCAGGACCAGTTTGGTTCTCATTTGCGGCACCCAAACAGTAAAGCAGCACATCGACGTTGCCCTTCAAGGTAACCCATTCTGTGCTTACATTTCAGCAAAATATGACCGCCCGCACACGGCGAGAGTTTCTACTGCTCGTCTTCGTGCTTTTCAAACCCTACCTTGGTCAGCAAAGTCGGCGGATCTCTCCCCAACTGAGAACTTTTGGAACATTTTGGGCAGCAATCAGTTCGGCATTTAGACGATTTAAAGCTCCAGTTGGACAGAAATTGGCACGATGTTCCTCAGGTGGACATCCAACAAATCTGTCAATAAATACTAAAACGAATAAATGCTTGCACGAGGACCTGAGGTGTGCCAATGCATTATTGACTTGCTCAATTTATGAAACAGTATTTACAATGTGCTCCACTTTCCTCTGTGACTCTTGCTCTCATGTGGCGTCAGTTAACGGATAACGCACAGAATAACAGTTGTGTTGTGTTTAATAACGTTCTGCAGTTTGTGTACTGAGATAATAAGAATACCCGAAAGTTGACAGGTGTACAAGTAAGTCTTCCACATAATCCAGAGAAAAGCTTATCAACTACGTTCTGTCTGCGTACAGTTTTAATTATCTACCTATAAACTAAGTGGAGATTCTGAACTCTAAGTGCAATAAAGACAATATAAGTATTATACAGAAATGTTATGTTAAAGCAGGAGAAACTTATTTTTCTCAATCTAGAATATTGTTTTGTTCTCCACAATACCGCCCGATATAGATATTGCAGATTTGGGACTGGTTGACACGAGCAACGTTATTCGACAAGTCCTAAGAAAAGAATAAATGCCTCCCACAGACTTACACCATTCACCATTAAAGAAATCACACCTTTAAGTACAGTTAAAGTGCTACGTCCACGAAAAAGGAAACTGGAAATGGAAGACATCGAAGTAAAGAAAAGAATACTATAGTATACAGAGAAGACAACCGCTATAAAGGACGAATACAAGCTGCAAATGGAAAAGGTAGAGGGTATTGTGGATGTGCAGGCCAGGTTTACATACGGCTTTAAACACACTGTATGGAGAAATCTGGCTACGACTGGGCAATACAAGATAATAGCATTTACAGTAAAGATCAGTGGTAAGTGGGCATATGTTGGAGTACTGGCCGAAAACGACGGACTGGAGCATTTTTCACACGAAAAATCTGTTAATCAAACTCCATTCCTCCATGGATGTGCTTAAAAAAGAGGGATACATTGTATCGAAATGTCGTGGGCTTGATGTCATACACAAGCATACAGAAGAATCGTCTGTAGAGCCTAAAAACAACGGAATAACAACATTTAGTGGCAATTCTTTTGCAAAAGTTGTAAAGTTAAAATTCTATACTGAAATTTCGCAAGAATGTGGAGCAGAACTGGCAGTCTACACCTAGGAGGATGTGGAATGTTATAACAACAGTGTCATGCAGGAGAGGAAAAATTAAAATCCCCGAATGCTCTCGTCTAGAAGAACTGCCAGAAGGAACAGAACTAAGTATTAAAGCCATAAAAGGGGTAGTTTACAGCAAAAAAATTAGATATGTACTGGGGTTCAAAAACATACCTTCTCTGTATTTGTCAAATAACTGGATGGAGAAAGAAATAGGTGATTCAGATGTGGATTTAAGTTATAAGTTAAAAATTAAATTGGACATTATTAAAACTACACCAAACAAAAATAAGGAAAGAGTTGTTTTCTGTACGTAAATGTAAATGCAAAAGCTAATAAAGATTTGGTACTACAATATTTGCTTGTCTTATTCGTTAACCTACCAGAAGTCCTACGACATTTCCTATGTACAATGATCCATGGGCATATATTTCGGTTGTGGAAAGTGGGTAGTCGGATGACCTTGAAAAATAGTTGAAACCAGGTAGCTGAAGGTATAGTGACCCCTTTTCGTACCTACATGAGGTGGAGAAGGAGTCTTGGTGGAGGAGACAACACATTCCGGGGATGGCTAACACCGAAACAGTGGGTGCGTCCATGGCATAGATATGAGGAATCAATCAAACGGAACACAGCGCCATCAGCTATCCTGTCACTGTGAATGATGAGTTTAAATGTAGAGGTCGTCAGTCACCTTCGGACAGCAGTTTGGAAACACTTCACAATGCTTCAAAACTCTTCCAGTTTTCTCATGTTGTGACTGTCTTTTATTTCAATTACCCATTGTGTGGATGTGTTGTGGGATCAGCAGCACCAACATGATTTACACCGTGCAATGTCTAGTTCTCTAGGGGGGGGGGGGGGGGAGCCAATGCACTAAAACGTGTTAATGTCAGTTTAGAATTTGACACAGACGTAGATGTCGTGGCGGAAAAAAAAGTATGGTACTGTACAAAGCGTGTTACAGCAGAAAAAGCGGTGTATTAAACAACGAAACAGGCACCCTCTCCTGCGACTGATAAACTGTGGAAGAAGGCTCTCGTACAGAACAGGCGACGGTCTGTGCAAGGCACGTCGATCACAGGCCGCCTGCTCCAGTGGGTAAATACCTGTATATTCAATAGGATTGCCGCACATGATCGATGCCAGCACGTAGACGTTATTCGTTTTCGATATCAACTACGGTGTGTATTACAGCACATTGTCCCATATCAATGGTATCTTTCCCATCCCGACCGTCCACTGGGTACGCTGCTGATTGCCGCACAATGACTGACTGACTGACACTACTCCGTTGAGATGGAGGAAGCCTTGGTGGGACGCTGGATATCTGCTACTTGTCACTGTGGAACATGGGATAAAATGTAGAGGTCATCACCTTAATACAGTTGTTTGGAAGCGTTCCTCATTGCTACAGACTCATCGTATTTCCATATGCTGCGATGCCCTACACATGTTTTTATTTTTTTTTCACAAATAAGATAACAGTTGTTGTTGTTGTGGTCTTCAGTCCTGAGACTGGTTTGATGCAGCTCTCCATGCTACTCTATCCTGTGCAAGCTTCTTCATCTCCCAGTACTTACTGCAACCTACATCCTTCTGAATCTGCTTAGTGTATTGATCTCTTGGTCTCCCTCTACGATTTTTACCCTCCACGCTGCCCTCCAATGCTAAATTTGTGATCCCTTGATGCCTCAAAACATGTCCTACCAACCGATCCCTTCTTCTAGTCAAGTTGTGCCACAAACTTCTCTTCTCCCCAATCCTATTCAATATCTCCTCCTTAGTTACGTGATCTACCCACCTTATCTTCAGCATTCTTCTGCAGCACCACATTTCGAAAGCTTCTATTCTCTTCTTGTCCAAAATGGTTATCGTCCATGTTTCACTTCCATACATGGCTACACTCCATACAAATACTTTCAGAAACGACTTCCTGACACTTAAATCTATATTCGATGTTAACAAATTTCTCTTCTTCAGAAACGATTTCCTTGCCATTGCCAGTCTACCTCATTTTATTTATGCTACCTCACGCATTTTGTGAACAGCACGTTCTTGCGATGGTCAACACTGGAACAGTAATCATGTATGTGACTGCAAAATGAAGGAACAATGTTTTTCGAAATGGAGCACTGAGACATCCGCTACCCTGTCGATAGGAAGATGAGATTAACTGTACAGATAATCACCTGCAAATAGCTGTTGGAAGCGGTATACAATACCGCAAACTCTTCCAGTTTCCATATGTTGCGATGTATTCCACATTTTTGTCAATGAGAAACATTGCCTCTGAGTTTTATTTCTACCAGCCTGTGTTGTGGTAGCTGTACAGTTTATGCTATGCGATGTTGTTTCCTGTGAGAGCCAGAGAATCGAAACGTGTTAATGTTGGTTTAGCAGCAGCTGACATGGATCTTGAAGTCATGGTAGAAAAAACAAAATGTATGGCGGTGTACATTGATTAGGTGTGTTACAACAGAAGAAAACAATGTATTAAACTGCTTATGAAGGAACAATACAGGAACCCTCTCGTGTGATTGATAGTCTGTTGGACACGGTCATGCTACAGTACAGGTGATGAAACTTTACACCTGTCTGTGGAAGCGACTTTGATCACGAATCACCTGATATAATTAACCAGTACCTGTATATTTAATAAGATCGCCTCATATGTTTGGGTGATAGACATGAATTCACCCTGAGAGACACAGATATCGGACTGCAGTACCTGTGTGTAAGTTGGAGATGTGTCGCCATGCAGTAGAAAAATCTTCGTCCTTCCTCCATGCCATGCACGATGTGCAGTTTTCCTAATTTGCCTATCAAGAAACACCACCGAAACTGCTCTTCCACTGCCTCTTGTTTCAGGGGAAAGGTTCGTTTGGCGCTGGCCTTGCACACTGTACAGGGTTGGAGGCGCTATGACACCATGTTCCCATTTCCACCGAGTGGTCAAAACGCGCTCCTGTCGCATTAACTCAGCTCGTCCTGTTTCCCCAGACAATGCAGAAGGTCTAAGCTGCAGGGAGGGCACGGCAGAGACTTAGGAGCAGTTACAAGATACAGAGGGACTGTCTAAAAAACAGCGCTGGAGTTCTTGGTGTATGGGATCCTTAGCAGATAGGTTCGAAACAGGGTGACTCATTCGAGATACGAGAGTGACACGAATATGATGCACCAGAGGCGTTAATCATTAAAAGACATCTCTCTACAGGATCCAACGCAAATATGTGGTTGAATGGATAGACTTCATTCCAAATTGCGGACAACATTTTGGATAACATTTCTGCCTGAAAGCATAACAATATCTGTGAGCCGTGTGTGCCTGTACCCTCAAGACCGCTTTTTATGCAGTGTGATGGTAACATAGGCGTTATGACAGTGTTTTTAATAGCGCTGCCCTTACATGAAATGTATGTTGTGGGCTGTAGGATCCCTCTGTGGTCAGCTTCAGATGTCATTTCTAAACAGTGGTCCTCAAAAAGAACATCGTGTTCCCTCCATGGATTCCCATTTGTCCTACTTGGCGAGTGTAAACCGACTGCTGAAAAAACAAAGTTATTTGCCATGAAAATTGACTCTCATGATCAATTTAATTAATTAGCCTATAAAATTTATATCAATAAGGCACCCACGGTGAGTGGAAGAGATGGCTAGGGCGCCATGTAATGATTCTTGACGAGCGTTTCTTTTTTTTTTTCGTTGCGGCGATATCTTTTAAAGAAATTTCAATCTCCCATCTACACAGGGTGAGGCAGGCTCTCACGATTTGTTTCGTAAACGCTAGTATGATACAGCATCGCACTGGTAAAAAGGGGGCCTGTTATAGTGTACAAAACAGCTGCGCCGGCCGCGGTGGTCCCGCGGTTCTAGGCGCGCAGTCCGGAACCGCGCGACTGCTACGGTCGCAGGTTCGAATCCTGCCTCGGGCATGGATGTGTGTGATGTCCTTAGGTTAGTTAGGTTTAAGTAGTTCTAAGTTCTAGGGGACTGATGACCACAGCTGTTAAGTCCCATAGTGCTCAGAGCCATCCAAACAGCTACGATCTCTTGAATTATAGCTTGCTGTTGTCGAATGTAAAAGGATTTTTTTTTTCTGACATTTGAGCCAATGGCATGCGGCCAGTGTGGTTTGCGGTTCTAGGCGCTTCAGTCTGGAACCGCGCGACCGCTACGGTCGCAGATTCGAATCCTGCCTCGGGCATGGATGTGTGTGCTGTCCTTAGGTTAGTTAGGTTTAAAAAGTTCTACGTTGTAGGCGACTGATGACCTCAGAAGTTAAGTCGCATAGTGTTCAGAGCCGTTTGAACCAATGGCATGAAAGATTCTGTTCTCTAACGTTCTTTCCCGTGCATGAGAGTTTATTTACAAACAGTGAACGCAAGAGACGCTCCCCGCCGTGTAATTTGTTCAACAAGCTGAAAGAAATTGCTTAATACAGATTTTTTTTCTTTGGAGTTTTGAATTCTCGCCTTTTCTTTACTCCGATGACTGTTTTCGAGATAATGAGGCATTCTGCGTTGATCGGTAATTTTTGCAGCAAATTAGTCGAATTCTTTTTCCTGATTTTACACATGGTTGACACGTCTCTGCTGATCATTTGTGATCGGTGGCCTGGCCGGCCGCTGTGGCCGAGCGGTTCTACGCGCTTCAGTTCGGACCCACGCGGCTGCTACGGTCGCAGGTTCGAATCCAGCCTCGGGCATGTATGTGTGTGGTGTCCTTAGGTTAGTTAGGTTTAAGTAGTTCTAAGTCTAGGGGACTGATGATCTCGGATGTTAAGGTTCAAATGGTTCAAATGGCTCTGAGCACTATGGGACTCAACTGCTGAGGTCATTAGTCCCCTAGAACTTAGAACTAGTTAACCCTAACTAACCTAAGGACATCACAAACATCCATGCCCGAGGCAGGATTCGAACCTGCGACGGTAGCGGTCTTGCGGTTCCAGACTGCAGCGCCTTTAACCGCACGGCCACTTTGGCCGGCTCAGATGTTAAGTCCCATAGTGCTTGGTGCCGTTCGAACCATTTGATCGGTGGTGGTGGACTTTGTTGGATGTCACAAAAAATGAGATGCAACTGCAGTCGAACGTAAAAACTATACCAATTTTGCGCATAAGACTAAAAGTAAAGACTGCGCCTATATTTGTGGAAAGAGGACATTTATTAGCGTTGCAATTGTGTTTTGCTTCTGTAATAGATGCTTAATTATAGATGCGTTGATGTGAAATACAGTTGTTCTCCATTGCTGAATAGTGGGCTGCTGTGGGCGGGGGGAGGGTGGGAGGCGTGTCTGCTGTGATGGTCGCCGGACACAGCCGCTCTCTGTCTAGGGGGCGGCGTTTGGGGGCTCTGTCTATATATTTTAGACGAACAAGTTGCACTTGAGGCGACCGTCTTTTTATCTTCTACTGTTTAGTTGACTACGCACGCTATTGTGTTGGCGCAGGAGCGTCGCCTTAAGGCGGCGACCAGTTGGTGGAAAGCTGGGTGTGGGCAGCGAGACGCTCAGCGGAGCTGCTGGCCGTTTCAATAAGCCTGTCCCCCCCCCCCCCCTCCCCCCCCCCCCACACACACACATACTCTAAGGCGCAGAGGGAGGGGGGCTGGAGGGAGGGAGGAAGAGGGTCTCGATTTTCGGCAGTTTGTGGACGTCTGTCGAGGAGAAGACACGTTCATCTACCGCCCCCTCTGCAGTCTTTTAGGACGACGATTTTCCCCAGTGCATGTGCTGCATCATACCCATTCATTATGAGCGCTGGTTTTTTCACGTCAATTTCGAAGTGTAATTAGAACTGTGATGCATTTTTTTTCCATCAATTGTGGTATCATGTATTGTCTTCGATTACCTCGGCTGCAGGGTGATTTTTGAAAATGCATCTGTATCGAACTCTGACGTCAAACAACTATAAACATGGCCTCAGCTGTATGCTTACAGGTAATACACTTATTAAACTCCTCTCTGTCCTACACCAGCACTTCATCAGTTGAAAGTATTTTCCACCAAAAAGAATAAGGATAGTACCTTACACCACATCCTTTTTCCCACCAGCGTGTAGGTGTAGGGTAGAGTTTAAGTGTGCCTGTCGCTAGTTTCGAGTGGCATTGCGAAATTTTTTCCCAGCAGGATAACACCAGTTGTACGGTATCGTCAGTTTTTGAGTTGTATTGCGGTTTTAGGCCGTCCTTATGTAGCACTATGCACATAGTTGTGTAATTAGGCCCAATCTTTGTGATTAATTACGTAATTAGGAACGATCTTTGCGTCAGCTTCCTAACCAAAATAAATAAAGTACACTAACCTAACCTTTGTCTCTCTCATCTGGTCAGTTTCCATGCGTTGGGGGCGGGGGGAGAGTGAATTCGATCTAGCAGAATCATGGTTCCAGTCCCGGAAAGTGCACTGCCATTTTTAATTCCCGTCAGTTCCAAGCACCTCTGATGGTTTAATTGTGTTGGGGGGTGCAATTAGGGTTTCCACGCGGAGGACCAGGGTACAAGTAACGGAAAGGGTACTGCCAATTTTGATTTCCCACCAATTTCTGGGTGGAGAGTGGGATGGGGCTGATTAATTGATCACTTTAATTCGTTTGCCTATCAATTTGATATCAAAATTTCACAGAGGTCGCCACTACGCTACTACTGATGTCCTTCACATTCAGGTAATTCTTTAATCATACGCCGTTTTTATTTTCTTAAGAGTGTATTTATCGGTACTTTTCACTGTTGAAACTGGTTCCATTAATAAATATTTCTCTGATTACGATTTTGTTTGTGCACAGTGTAGGCTTTTTTGCTTTGTCCAGGTGTTGTAAATACATTTTTGCTTTCGGATATTTCGTCTCTCTTGTGCGAGAACGCTAGTAGGGATAATACCAAGTCCTCGTACTGCCCGCGTAATGTGTCACGAAAACAAAGGAAACAACTCAATAGAGCCAACTTTGCGCGATCTTGTTATCATGATGACAGATGCTTCGACCAACGACTCACCATCTTTTTGTTCACTGTCACGTCTCCATATACATTCTGCATGCGCCTATGCGTATCTGCGATGGTTTGGTTTTCCGCCAAAAGAAACTCAATGACAGCTCTCTGCTTGAACGCACCTCCGTTACAGACGCTGTTTGGGAGGCTACGTATAGTGCCGCCACCTAACGGAAGTTAGTGAAACTATAAGGTCTGAAGTTTTCTGGTATGTTCCACAACAAAGCCGCATTTTTTAAAACGAAATTGGCCGAGAAAAATAATGTGTTGCATTACTTATTGAGCTAAGCACGTATAATATGAGTGAAGTTGGCGAGAAGAGGACGCCGCCACAGTCCTCTGTTTCTACAGATGCTCATTCTGCATCACACTCAAGACGTAGAACAGTACAGTCGGCACAGTCAACTGATCACTGGCGCCACTGACCTCGCGACATGGTTGGCGGCTGGCGTACACTCATGCACATGATGTGCACCGACAAGAAAGAGTAAGTTTTGATGAGAACGTCGCTCGCGCAAAATATGTTTTGGGATGTGATTAATCGCTTGTCCACAATACGGTTTCTCCGTTGGAACATTATTTTAGCGAAGTAATCAACAGGGCCTGTGTAGAGTCTGGAGACTAGGGGACATGTGCTTAAAAAATTCACATCTGGTCCTCACGGTTGGTTTGAACTAAAGAAATTTGAAAACTGTTCTTGCAGCATCTCTTTTTACGTAAATATATTGGCCGGCCGAAGTGGCCGTGCGGTTAAAGGTACTGCAGTCGGGAACCGGAAGACCGCTACGGTCGCAGGTTCGAATCCTGCCTCGGGCATGGATGTTTGTGATGTCCTTAGGTTAGTTAGGTTTAACTAGTTCTAAGTTCTAGGGGACTAATGACCTCAGCAGTTGAGTCCCATAGTGCTCAGAGCCATTTTTTTGTAAATATATTTTCTCAGATTTTAGTATATCATACGGTATTTTGATTTTTCACTTTAACAAACCGAAATTACATTGTTCGCACAAAAGTACGTCCGATCACATCACAGACAAGCTTACGACTCCCCCGCTTTGCGGAAATAACAATATTTCAAAGGTTTTACAGTTTTTCTTCACAAATGAATTTTTACTAGTTTCTGTTACATATGGTCCTTTTGTACTAATACGGGTAAATAATCTTAGGATGGAAACCGATTATCAATGAATCCAGAAATAAACATACTAAACACTACACGTTTGCGTAATTAAAAATAGAAACTTTAAGTGTGTCAATAATTCGTAATTTTAAATGTTCCTAAAAAATATTTTTAACAGTACATTCAGAACTAGTACTCATGGATTATAACATCGAAACTAAAATATTTTATAAAGTAATTCCTTTTCATAAATTTTAGCTTGAAATATAACATTTTGAATTTGAAATTATATGAAAGTTTTCAGAAAAGCAACTGAGATGATACTGATCTGTCCAAAATTCGAAAAACAATACTGGTATCGACATCTAGTGTTGAGGAAAAGTAATGCTAGAAGAGGGTGTCCCGTTACACAAGATAGGCAGCGAGACGAAGAACACTGTCTGTGGAAAGCTGTCTTTCCAGCAGAGTTCGAATCTGCTACGAAGTGTCAGCTGTGTGGCGTTTTTTTTTTTTTTTTTTTTTTTTTTTTTTTGTCGTTGTGGCTTGTTATCGAGACAAACGCTTGGGTGAGATAAAACCCCTGTCAGGAGTCAGTCTACTTCACTGGAATAACTCCAGGGTGGGCTACGGAGTTAACATACCCCCGTACAACGTTAGTAATCTCACTTTCTCTCACTGCATGGGGCAGTTCAAAGAAGTTCCCGTTTAATCTCACCAGCGCGAAGAAAAATTGAAACAATTAAAATGTTATGCTAGAAAAGGTTGTTAAAAATAAAGGAGACTGGTAAAATCCGAAATTAAGGGGTATTTAAAACTTTTTTTACATCGCTCTTTTGTCCTGTTCAATGCAACGCACCATGAATTCCTCCCTTGAGCCAATCTCTTCATCTCAGAATAGTAATTACAAACCTAAGCCCTCGCTTACTTGTTGGATGTCCTCCAATTTCTGTCTTCTGCTAGAGTCTTTACTATCTACAGCTCCCTCTAGTGCCAAGGCAGTAACTTATTCCGTGGTCTTAACACATCTCCTATCATCCTGTCTCTTCTTCTTGCCAGTGTTTTACACATGTTCCGTTTTTTCCGATTCTGCAGAGATCATCATCATTCTTTGTCTTACCAGCCCACATAATTTTCAACATCCTTCTACGGTAACACGTCTCAAACGCTTTGAGGCTCCTCTTTTTTGTTATTCCCACAGCCCATGGTTGACTACCGTACAATGCTGTGCTCTAAATATACGTTCTCATAAATCTGTTCCTCAGCTTAAGGCAGATGTTTAATAGCAGTAGACTTCATTTTCTTCCTACTATTCTGTTTCTTATGTCCTCTTTGCTTCATCCCCCACATGTCATCTTACTACTTCATGGTCACCAATTCCAGTGTTACATTTATCTCTACTACTCCTCATCGTTTCTGCCTTTCTTCAGTTTACGCTCAATCCGCAGTGTGTGGTCATTAGACTGTTCATTCCATTAAACATGTCCTGCAGTTCTTCGCTTTTATTCAGGATAGCAGTGTACCAGCAAATCTTATCATTGATATATTTTCACGCTGAATTTTAATTCCAGTCCTGAGCTTTTCTTTTATTTCTGCCATTTCTTGTCCGATACACAGATTGAACAGTAGCGGGAGGAAGATTCTGGACCTGTCTTACACACTTCTTAGGATGAGCACTTCGTTCTCGGTTTTCTGTTCATATTGTTCCGTCTTGGTTCTTGTATATATTGTATATTACGCGTCTTTTCATGTAGCTTACTATCCCAGACAAGGTCTTTTGGCCATGCCATACGTTCATTTCATTTCACATAGCTTACTTTTTTTTTTAGACTTTCGAACGTCTTGCACCACTTTACAGTGTCGAACACTTATTCCAGGTCGACAGATCCACTAAAAGTGACTTGATTTTTCTTAAATCTGCTTCTTTTATCAGTAGCAACGTCACACCTGCTTCTCTGCCGCCTTAACTTACCGAAAGCCAAACTTATCTTCATGTAACAGATTCTCACTTTTCTTTTCTTCGTAACTATTACGTCCGACATCCTCTGTAATGTGTTTCGTATATCCTGGTCTTAAAATAAAGGTAAATATAAAAGCCTATGGAAACCATTTACAAAAACAAGAGCAATTTAGTGTGACATCTGATAAACTACCTAGGAATAGTTGAGGCTGGAGGGAGCTGTAAAATATTGAAGCTAGACTTAGACCAGCATATGTAAAACAGAAAATAGAGGATGTCGGATATAATAATCACTTAGAGATAAAAAGATTAGGTCGGGAAAGATGATGGCCTCTATTAAACCAGCCGAAGGGCTGATGACTTACAAAAATGGCGCCAGTCTGGTAGTGAGGTGCTGTAATCACCACTTTTTCTCGCCTCTCTGGACAAATATTTCCGACGAAAATCTCTCCCACCGCCAGGATTCGAGGAGACTATCCCTGTGTCGAGGGCCGAAGCACCGTTGTGCAGCAACTTTCGCTGTGTAGACAGAGTTAGCACTTGCTACTCGTTTATGTTTAAAACTGCTTCTGTGGAACTTTTCATTTCGGTGTACAATTATTTTTACTATCTGTCAGCATTCTGTGACCTAGGGGAAAAGTCTCGAAGAATCTTGTTCCTGCATAATGCACAAACAAATTTTGTGAAGAGCAGTAAAGGTGGAATTTTCTGTTTGTACATTGCTCATAGTAATTCTCGCCAAAGAGAGACGCATTATTTGTCACAAAATTCATCAGTGAACGTACAAATAATGAATGTGTAATTAAAATACGCAAGTCCTTCAAGGGACCGTTACAAGATACTGGCCTTTGTGCGATAACATTTCCTTTATGAAGAACATGCTGTGCAGAAAATTATGTCGTAACCTATTACGAATGGCAATTTCACAACACGTCAGCGTAGTGATTAGTTTGCTTCAATTCAAAGACACTTCAATGACGGGAAGTACATAATTTGCCAAACTTAATCACTTGAGAAATTCGGTGATGTGTTTCTCCGATTCAAATTCTGATATATATCTGTAACGTGAAGTCTGGAGCATTGAAACTCAAAAAATGGTTCAAATGGCTCTGAGTACTATGGGACTTAACATCTGAGGTCATCAGTCCCCTAGAACTTAGAACTACTTAAACCTAATTAACCTAAGGACATCACACACATCCATGCCCGAGGCAGGATTCGAGCCCGCGACCGTAGCGGTCGCGCGGTTCCAGACTGTAGCGCCTAGAACCGCTCGGCCACTCCGGCCGGCCATTGAAACTCATATGGTAACTGCTGTTTGTGTACTAGCTCTGTTTGTGACGATTATGCTCTTTTGTGCAGAGTGTGTTCAATAACGAGGGAGTCCATTACATAGCAGACTCTTCCATTCTCCGCCCTGTGAATTTTCTGCCTTGTGAAATTTCCGCCCAGAAAAGGTCGAGGAAGGGTCCACTAATCCCCCGTGTGTTCTCCGCCCTGTGAATTTTCCGCCCTGTGATATTTCCTCCCAGAAAAGGTCGAGGAAGGGCCCACTAATCCCCTGGGCACGCGAGCTAGCATGCTCAAGCCGTACGGTACTAGGCATACTATATGCTGTATGTAACAATTTCGGTGTTATTAGTTCTGATTGTATATGTTTTTACGTAGAGAGTTCTTACTGATTAAAAGTAAATTTTTGCAGAAATTTGGTTTAGAACACATACAAAGCAACGTTGCCCAAATGGAGCACAAAATAAGTAAATAAATAAATAAACAAGGAAATAGCCGTCAGGTTTTTGAAGCGCCATTTGTTGGCTGGTTCAATGTTGAAATTACGTCAGAGAAGCACTCGGCCCAAAGGACATGAAAGAAGATGCAAAACTAACGTTCAAGAGTACATTTGTAGATGATCAAAAAATTGTCGAGAGTAACAAAAATTAAGAACCTATTACAGAGGTGGTTCTTGATAAAACTGAAGGACTTAAAGAAAACGTAGAAAATCTTGCACATAACTGTCTAGCAAAAGAAGACAGTGAATTAGTTGAAGAAAGAGCAAATGAAGAAGAATCCAATGAAAGTAGTAGTAATATTTTCTTTTCTGACATCTGTCAGTGACCTTCGACTGTCTTGGAAATCTAACAGTTGAATCATCAAAATAGTGACAAAATATTTAAAAACAAACATTACTCATTCGTTTTTGTTTAACAAACAATGAGATAAAAAAAGCGTTAACTAACAATTAACGTCTGACTCCTTCTATATCAGCCACAGCGTGAGAATGTTTTTAGAACTTGGATGGCACAGTCAACTAAAAATCACAGTTTGTACTTTTCTTGTTGTAATCTCTTTACCACAGGCACGAGTTTGAACAACGCATATAAATTTGTTAAAAGTTATCAAGCGTGGTTGAATTTTTGAACCTTAAAACCTTAGGAACAAGTCTAACTATAAACAGAAATACCTTACCTAGAGAGTACCTCAAACGTAAGAATGGTCCTATCGGGATTAGTAAATAAACAATTTTGTGAGGATGGTAATTGGTGAGGATGACAGAAGTCCCCGTTGGGTTCCAAAATACGTAGCTAAACCACTACATAAACGTCAGTCTGAAGGAGAACAAAATATTCGACGTGTAGGTAACAAAATAGGAAATTAATACAGGTCTGCGTGAGCTCGAAATTGATCACGGCAGATAACGCCAAGTTATTCAATAACTTAATATTTAAATAGCTCAGGAGTCTGATCTTTACATCAGTAGTGCGCGTCTTTCTAAGGTGAATGGGAACTCACAAAAAGCAAGTTTATATTCCAAACCAAGAGAAAACCAATTTTGCGTTTGATATTTCATGTCACGTCCACAGTTGTGGTCGTTAGAGATTTAGCCTTGGCTCGGTTTGTTGGTTACGAGAGAGGTGGGGATGGGGGGAGGAAGCTACCATGACCTCTTTAAGGAACCTTTACAGCATTTGCTTAAACAAGGCAAATCAAATACAGTAGACAATGGACGGCCAGATGATTGAGCCCTGGTTAGCCACTGCGCTAACCTGGCTTTGTACGGTAAACAACAGACAGTAGATAGAACAAAATAAGACTTCACAGAGACTTTAGAATATTTCAGTACATAAAGAAGATTCGGTTCTTTTAAAGGACCAGACAGCAGTCATTGTCAATAGATACATTTTCATAGAAGTGCACTTATTTAATACACGTAAATATTAAGTGGCATTATGTTCACACATGCGTAGTGTAGCTTAATGTTAACTGTTAATATGTAAACACTACTGAGGAATGGGATTAGTGGCGCTTTGGGTTTGGATGCGTTAGAAATCACATACCTACACTTTTAAAAATAATCTGATTCCCATCGCACTTTTCCAGGCTTTGGATTGGCTAAATGGCAAAAGTAATTTTATTGTCATTTAGGCGTGTTTAAAATTAGCTTATAAGCTTCGTCAAATATTTGTATCTTTTTTGTTTTTGTTTTTTATTTTTTTTTAAAGATTGCTATTTACATTTCATATATTTTTTATTTATATGGGCTACATATTCTGATACGTTATTTAGTCTAGGTAGGACATAGCCTTCAAACAAGCCCTTATCTCATCATCCTCCCCATACTTTTTCAATATTTTCTCCAGCGTTTCATCCTGTTTCATGTACACCGTTTTCTTTCTTTTACCTTCCATACTCAGCTCTGTTCTCATTAACGCGCACGCTGAATTTTCTGCTTCTCTTTTCATGCAAGTAATTACATCACTAATTTTAGGATTTGGTTTGGAAAGCATATTATTAATTTTTTTATGCCAGCCTTCTAGGGAATTAGTTGTTCGATGGAGCCGTTTGTAGTAGCTCCAAAGGCTGAAAGGGTTTTCTTCATTTTTCAACCATCTCTCTACAAAATAGTCGAAAAAGTTAGAAAGCCTAGGAACATCCGGTGCCTGTGAATGTATCTCCAGCCAGCCATCACGTACATCTTCAGGCCGTAGAAACGCCAGTGCAGCACACATGCGAATTTGTTGTCTCACTCCTTCATTTTCTTTATATTCGCGAGTGAGTCCATGATCCTGCACTTTCTCCAAAGAGAGACTTTTTTGTGTAGAATTACCGTCCATACGCTGAGGAAGTTGGTAACGTATGTATAATTGCAGAAATCGCTGCTGACTCAAAATCTACAGTCACACATGCAGGGTTCCATTCAGGAATATTTTCCAGCACATTTCTGGAAAGTCGGATGTATGTCTCTTTCCTTTTATTTGGTAATAATGCAAACGCAACTGGGTGGATATTAGTCTCATTTTTATTACTTCCAAAATCTGCATGAATTGCACATATCTGTGAAAACTGTTTGCTACAGCACTTGAACGTACCATCCATAAAAGAGGCTCGTTTACTTCTTAGAGCCTCTCTCCCTGCTCCTCCACAAAAAGCTATTATTCTGTCTCTTAATTTATCGTCGCTTAACAGGAAACTGCTGCCGTCATTCATAGTTAATAGCTCTGCTTTAAGTTCAGTCTCTTGTCTTGTCTCTGGGTCCCTCTCACTTCCCTGCGACTTTGCCCTTTGCTTGCATAACGACCTCTTCGTTGTTCGCTGATCTGGCATTTCTGTCACAAAGTCATACCCTCGACTATGCAAGCTACCTAGCTCCTCTGAATAGATTTTGGAAATAGAGGTATTTTCCTCTCGTGCCCTCTTCTTTGCCTGGTTCAGAGTCCTCTGTACTTGCAGCCTTGCGTCTTCCGGAGCTCCACATTGATACTCGTGCGATAAGAGCAATGTAGAATCCTTGGTTTTAAGCTTTCCTCGGCAATGCTTCTCTTTCTGTTTTGAACAGCGCCAAATCACAGTCCCATCTTCCTTCATTTTCTTCACTGTGTAAGAATAACCTTCATAGTGGCAACTAGGCTTACCACGAATTTTCGTTGAAACTTCCATATCACAACTGCTGAGATGATAATATCCAAGTGGCACGATGTGAAGTCTACTAAAACTAGAACGATACTAACAGGCAGACGGGATTGTGCGGGCGGAGTTCGGCCGAGTCCAGGGAACAGGCAGGGCTAGGTGATGACGGTCCGGCTGCGGGTACAACGGGACACAATGGACGCAGGTACGAGGCGGAGAGCTCGCAGATTTCTAGAGGGGCGGAAAGTTCACAGGGCGGAAAATTCCTACATTCATTTCTTCCGTCACTGGCTACGTAAGCCTAAAAGTCTCCATCAGTGGCGCGGTTAACACACAACACCAGAAAGCATTAAGAATAGTCGCTATTTGTACAGCCATCCCGTTCTGGTGTATAGTGCAGCCAGCTGTATGTACCGAATGTGTAAACAGGAGCTGCGTCACTGGAACTGACTGCAGTAACCGAAGCGTGTTGCAAGGTCATTGAGAGAACAGCGGATTCGGTGAAAGAGGCGGCGAAGAATGACGTCATCGGCACACGGGGCTCCACACAAAGAAACTGAGAAATATATAAATGTCAGCTGACGCTCCCGCTACCTCAAAGCGCGGTTGGCATCACAGCTATGAAGACTTACACACTCGCGATCCTTGGTAAGTGTCCTTGTTAACTCGTTGATATGTTTCTAGTGCTGTGTAAAACGATAAACCAGATGTAGCGTAAAAACGTGTTTCTTTGCAGTTCATGTCCGATATTCTGCATCACACATTTCTTTTTTTTTCGGAAAAAAAGAAAGAAAAGAAAAAGTCCCGTGTTTCAAACGTGGGGGCTAGGGCATAATTATAGTATTGTTTCTGCCCAGAATTTCAAGAACAGGCGACGAAGTGTGAGGGGGTGGATGATGGTGGTGCAATAGCCATAGTTTGTTTCGCTACAAACCCGGGCTGTTACTGTTTTCGGCTTTCTTTACGTAAACGACGTTGAACTTGTGTTACTCATTGTCAGTCGTTCGCGCTTGTCGCATGAACTCGTGGCACACTTTGCTGTCAGAATCGAAGAATACAGTGAGCATAATCATTGCGGCTGACCGCACTTGAAAAGCTTTTTTTCGATCTTAGCCATCCAAAATGCATCCACTGGAACGATTGAGCGATAGTTATGACGTCATACGCGTAAACCCAGGTTTCTTAATCTGTTATGACGCATTTAAGCAGTTCTTCATCGTTGTCGTCTTCATATAGCGACTCCTGAGCAACTAGCATTCGCTACTTGTTGTGTTCGAAGTTCAACAATTTTGAACGTCACACGTTTCATACCCAAAACACCCAAAAAATGCCATGACAAGAAGGAGCTGGTATAGTATTCTCGTCAGTTACTTATCTGATTGTGATTCGGCCATCGATCATAATCATTTCTCTTTTCGCGATTACAAGAGGTGATGTGCTAGGGTGTTCGAGGCGCTCGTCATATTCAACATGTTCACGGTATTCTTCGAAACCCTTATATTACTCGTAAACCCTTGATTTACTGAAAGCAGACTCACCAAAAGCAGTATTTACCATTTCTAGAACGTAGCTTCAGTTTATTCCGTTGCAATAGTAAAATTTAATACAATTTGTCTAACCCATTTTTCTGCAAAATGAACAATCACTCCTACTACCAAAACACATTTACCCTTTTTGACATTTGAGAACAGACTAAACATCCGATGTGGCTGACATTATAACGAGACCTCACAGACATGTTTCCAACATAGTAAAGTAAAAATCGCGCGAATCGAATACAACACTCGAAACTAACTTGTATACGAATTTCCAAATTTCACAGTTTACAGAAACAGTTTTACATTCATTTACAAGATTGTACAGTTATAATTTCAAATCAAATGGCTCTGAACACTATGGGACTTAACATCTGAAGTCATCAGTCCCCTAGAACTTAGAACTACTTAAACCTAACTAACCTAAGGACATCACACACATCCATGCCCGAGGCAGAATTCGAACCTGCGACCGTAGCGGTCGCGCGGTTCAAGACTGAAGCACCTAGAACCGCTCGGCCAGAGCGGCCGGCAGTCATAATTTGCAGAGCAGTGTACGCAGTCGTACTGCTTGGTAAAATACTGTAACTGTTAGTGCACACTTTGATTTCCATTATCATCATGTACATTTTCGGGTTAGACTAGTTTGTCTGTTCCGAAACCAAGCAGTTTAGAGCTGTACCCACCGTCTTCTTCGTGGTCGTCGTATTCTTCTTCTGCCCTTGCGACTGTAGGCATAGGTTTTCCTTCATATCCGGCTTTGATCCACACATAGTAGATGGTCATGCCGGTTCTTTCTATACTGCTGGATCTTTTCTATTATACTCACAATCAGACCTCATCTCTCATATCATTACTTCTCATATGATCTTCTGATATGTGTCCTTTCAAGGTCTTGAAAGTCTTTCTTCTGCCGCATACTTCGGGTCCATAGAGCAGTAAAGACGCATAGTTTTACGGAGTTGAAGTACTGTTTCTTTCCTCGTTATGTGCAGCAGCATTTTCAAAAAGGTGGTTAAAATGTGTGTACCTTTGCGATTTCTTATCATTATTACATGCATGAGAGGTATAACATCACACATATCTGAATGTATCGGCTTCTTCCAATATGTTATTCTCGATTATGAGTTTAGCTCTAAGATATGCTTTTCCACAAAGGGCCATAACTTTAGTTTTCTTTGTCGATGTGGTTAAATTGTTACGCCATTGTATGTAAGGACCATACAGCTCATTGTAGGTTGTCTTCTGTATCAGCGACTATAGCCTGTCACCTGCAAAAAGGAGTGAGTTACATTCTGCACATCTCGTACAGGGTGGCGAAAAATTGTGTCACGAAATTGTAACCCTGGAACCAAAATTACTGATGTTGTGTAGGTACACAACGCACCATTTTTAAACTACGGAAACTTGGCACCACGCGCTACGATTTGGCCGCGGGATTGCCCTGTTGCCGCATGCTCTGGACAACTCATGACCGCGAATGCTTTGGCTGCCGGAGATCGACACGTGTGCGTGTCACTTTGGGGCAGTGACGGGGCGAGGGACGTTTGTATGTGTGAACCGACAACCATAGCGCTGCCCGTCAACCGACGAACGGCGACAGGGCAATCTCACGGCCAATCCGAGGGCGTCGCGCCAAATTTCAGTAGTTTAAAAATGGTGCGTTGTCGACCTACAAACATTAGTAATTTTGGTTCGTACTGGCATCAACTCTCCAGGGTTAAAAATTCGCGACACAATTTTTCTCCACCGTGTATATGTGTGTGGGTTAAATAGTGTATGTGATTGAGAACACCCTTGCCTGACTTCGATTTTGTGTTGCGCAAATCACTACATTATCAAAGTTGTGATAATTTTTTGTTGTTATGATTCTGACAGTAATTGCATCACACATGTACTTCTCAAATTTTTACACGAATGCTTTTCAGGCTGTATTTTTTTTAATTGCAGTTTTTTTGAATGTTGAGGTAGGGAAACGTATTTTTCACAGATGTAAACAAATTTTTATTATTGTTATTGTATTACAATATTTTATACAGGGTGTTACAAAAAGATATGGCCAAACTTTCAGGAAAGATTCCTCACACACAAAGAAAGAAAATATGTTATGTGGACATGTGTCCGGAAACGCTTACTTTCCATGTTAGAGCTCATTTTATTACTTCTCTTCAAATCACATTAATCATGGAATGGAAACACACAGCAACAGAACGTACCAGCGTGACTTCAAACACTTTGCTACAGGAAATGTTCAAAATGTCCTCCGTTAGCGAGGATACATGCATCCACCCTCCGTCGCATGGAATCCCTGATGCGCTGATGCAGCCCTGGAGAATGGCATATTGTATCACAGCCGTCCACAATACGAACACGAAGAGTCTCTACATTTGGTTCCGGGGTTGCGTAGACAAGAGCTTTCAAATGCCCCCATAAATGAAAGTCAAGACGGTTGAGGTCAGGAGAGCGTGGGGGCCATGGAATTGGTCCGCCTCTACCAATCCATCGGTCACCGAATTTGTTGTTGAGAAGCATACGAACACTTCGACTGAAATGTGCAGGAGCTCCATCGTGCATGAACCACATGTTGTGTCGTACTTTTAAAGGCACATGTTCTAGCGGCACAGGTAGAGTATCCCGTACGAAATCATGGCGGTGAATCGAGGAAGTACAGTACATACTGACAAAACTGAAATGAGCTCTAACATGGAAATTAAGCGTTTCCGGACACATGTCCACATAACATCTTTTCTTTATTTGTGTGTGAGGAATGTTTCCTGAAAGTTTGGCCGTACCTTTTTGTAACACCCTGTATATTTTATTTTAATTAGCCTAAACAGTTTATTGTTATTAATATTATTATTACCAATATTAAAACATCTTATACATTTACTGTATTTATCATTAAAATCATACACGTCTGAATCACATTGAAAGTGGTGGTGAACGAAAAGGGGGGGGGGGTGACTGTAAGCTATACAGGCTATTCAAAACTTCAGCGCCCAAACTAACAGGGATGATGAGGGAGACAGAAACAGATATACTTCGTAAAGCAACAATGTGTTGCATCTTATTGGAGTACTGAGTATGCAGGAGGTTTTGTGTGTGACTGAGAATAAAACAGTGTTAAGTGTTGTTCGTCGCTTCATGGTTCTGATCACTATTACACTACAATAAATGTTCAAAATGAGCACCATTAACCTCAGCGCAGAGCCGATATCGACGAAGCAGGGGATGTCATGTACGCTGGAAAGTGCGTGATGTGTTCAGTGTTTGTGTGGCTGCTGCAAGAATTCTTGCACCCAGTTAAACAGTTAAACTTTCAAACCGCTGTAGAAATAACGCCACTGGTCAGAATGACGTCAAATTGCAACGGAATATTATCGGAGAAGGGGAAAAACTTTTGGCAGAAGAAAAATAAATAGTTACAAAATCTAGCAATAGATGGCGCTGTAAGCTTCATAATTTAATAGTGGTCGACTACAAATGACAAATGAATCACTCAACAATGCCTAAGGTGCACGTTTAGCGTTAAACAAACTGTACTACTCAGTGCGCGTGGATGTACAGGTGTGATATTGTAAGTTACGTAAGCCCATCCGCCACAGCAAGGTCGTATAACATTGGATGGGAAAAATCGGTTTTTATCGGTTTTTAATTGTCCTGAGGCTAAAAACAGTATACAAAGCATTAATCACATCGGTTTTTAATTGTCCTGAGGCCAAACCCGCATACAAAGTATCAATGAAAATCAAATCGGGTTATTAATTTCTGTGTGACAGGCGCAAAACATGTTCAGTACGCTGTCCATCGTTTTCTGCGACAAGTTGAAATCAAGAAACAGCATGTTCCACAGCTGATCGAAGTGCTTCTGGGGTCACGTTCAGAATGTGTTCGCAATGCGTGCCTTCAGTGCAGCTGAGTTTGCAATCGGAACACTTAACACAACATCTTTCAGATAGCCCCACAGCCAGAAGTCACACGGATTAAGATCAGGTGATCGGGACAGCCAGGCTGTAGGGAAATGGCGGCTGATAATTCTAGCATTTCCGAAATGGCGCTTCAGCAGCTGTTTAAGTGGATTCGCAAAAGTGGATTCGCAATGTGCGGAGGTGCACCATCTTGCATAAAAATGATCCCATCCACACATCCACGCTATTGGAGAGGTGGAATGACGTGGTTGCGCAAAGGCACTCATAGCGCTTACCAGTGACAGGTAACAAAACCCGAAGCACCTGCCTCTTCGAAAAAATATGGCTCTATGATAAATGATGCCGTAAACCCGCACCACACGTCCACGCTGTCGGAGAGCTGGAATGACGTGGTTGCGCAAAAGACACTCATAGCGCTTACCAGTGACGGTACAGGCGACAAGATCCGAAGGCACCTGTCTCTCCAAAAAATATGACTCTATGATAAATGACGCCGTAAACCCGCACCACACACTGACCTTTGCAGCATAAAGTGATACTGGTTGATCCGCGTGTGGAATTTCCGTTGCCCGTATTCGACAATTCTGTGTATTGGCATATCCAGTCAGATGGAAGTGGGCTTGGTCTCTCCACAAAATGTTACATTGCCAATCATTGTCCACTTCCATGTGAGCAATAAATTCTAAAGCAAAGGTCTCACTTGCTGGCAGGTCAACAGGAAGCAACTCGTGCACATGAGTAATTTTGAACGGATAGCAAAGAAGAATGTTTCGTAGGATTTTATGCACCGTGCTCACGGGTATGTCCAATGTTCGAGCAATTTTCCGTGCACTACATGTTTGCATACCACCATTCGTGTTCTCTTGCAGCCGGCTGCTGTGGCCGAGCGGTTCTAGGCGCTTCAGTCTGGAAACGCGCGACCGTTACGGTCGCAGGTTCGAATCCTGCCTCGGGCATGTATGTATGTGATGTCCTTAGGTTAGGCGCTTCAGCCCGGAACCGCGCTGCTGCTACGGTCGCAGGTTCGAATCCTGCCTCGGGCATGGATGTTTGTGCTGTTCTTAGGTCAGTTATGTTTAAGTAGTTCTAATTCTAGGGGACTGATGACCTCAGATGTTAAGTCCCATAGTGCTTAGAGGCATTTGAACTATCGAGGAGGAGGGGCGGGGAAGAATGTCCACGAGGTGTGTACGATGTAGGAGACATGGTCGTCGTACATTGAGGCTCCAAGAAGAATGTAGTTATCCCAGTATTACAGACAGCAAGTGATGAGTATTATCGGATTTTCCAGATGCTCTTAATAAATTAGACCACATTCGGTGAAACTGAATACGTCGGGAAACCGCAGCATTACGGCCATAAATTTTATGAGAGCTCATAACCTTGAACAGGAGATGTGTACTACTTTGGCACTGTTCTTCCCCAGTTGTGGTGGCACTCGTAGGCTGCTGCGACGCCAGGGAGTGCGCCACTGCCTGCCCAGCGGAGTACCAGCCGGTGACAGCCACGTGTGGAGGCGAAGTCAGGCAGTTCGGGAACCGCTGCGAACTGGACGTGCACAACTGCCTTCACAACAACGGTATTCTGTTGTCTCTGTATTGACCGTATGCAATCACGTAACAGTTTTCTGTCCTTCTTCTTACTTTGCAGTTTTCTGTTTCCTCAGTAGTTCTTCATATTCTCCGTATGTTGTCTTTTCCTGTCTGCTGACCATGCTGTTCCCGATTTTTTTCTTCTTTAACCCTGAAATAATTCTAAATTTAGTATTTTGTTCTTAAAATAGTTTCTTTCCGTCAGTGGCTACTGTTCGATGTTGTTTGTTTCCTGGTGTGTTCTTATTTATGCAATCCATACTATCATCGACTTTTCCCGCAAAAATACTCGTTTTATTTACCTCGCGTCATTTGTCCAGTAGAGATATCAAGAGAAGATTAACATTTTAGTTGTTACTTTTGATATTTTGTGTATAATTTTGTACAGCTTGTCATTACTTATATATTTACAAGCGTATGTTGTTTATATTGCACTTAGTATTTTTTCTAAATATCACTATTTCACCAATAACAGTGTTAGGTGGCAGAATAAATGGTCAGTTTTGCACCTTACACGAGAGTGTTATACATCACAATGAGAAGGTGAATATGACACGTGATGACTGGGTGTTGTGTGCTGTCCTTAGGTTAGTTAGGTTTAAGTAGTTCTAAGTTCTAGGGGACTGATGACCATAGATGTTAAGTCCCATAGTGCTCAGAGCCATTTGAACCATTTTTGAATATGACACCTAACGTAATTCCGCAGTTATGAGAACATTTGCCTACCAGTATGTAATGCAATAAGGGATGACAGTCAATTGACAGTAATTAACACTCCGTTACTATACAATGCATGTCTTTGAGCAGAAGGTGGAACAGGCAATACGAGCCTTTTTTAGTTTGAAAAGCCAAGCAGACAACAGTGTAGCGAAGGTCCGCTGCAGGGGTTACGACGGAAACCACTTAAAGGGGTGGCAGGAGGAAGGTCAGCGACCCTGACCAGGTGATTCAGGAGGGAGGACCGCGTTTAGTGGCACATCTGCACAAGGGACAGACAAAAAGCTTTAGAAAGCTGCGTTTCGGAATTACAACGGGATACGAACAAAAACTAGTAATGCATTTCTCATCTCGTGTCTAGCGGGTGCGACACACAGGAAGCTCAATGTACTTTAGACAACTAGAATGGGCACAAAACGCCCGATTGGCGGAAACGCACTAGGAAGGAGAAAAATACTAAAGTTTCGACGCAGATCGATAGAAGGGACATGGCTTGGTTCCCCTTGTTTGTAACGAATACATTTTTGACATATGTACAGTAATTCACATCAGATGGGATATAACTGATAAGTAAGCCATATTTTATAAACAATTTTCTACAGGCATACATAAATGCATCATGTTTATTAGAGTAATATGGAGAAAGTAATAATTTCTTTTTTGTGTTCTGTTCTAGAGTGCAAAGGCTGACATTATTGTCAGTGATGTGACGCCACCAGTACTTTGATGGCTGGAGCAGTCGAAGAAATGGTGTACAGACATTGTTAGAGGTTTTGCAATCACCTGCTAGAAACAAAATAATACTAAAAAGTTAAATAAAGAAGTATAGATGTATTCCTTTGTTTTTGTATGATTTTTACCCTCTTATGTTTTGTCTTGAATATCACATTCAGTTCATGTCCATACCTTAATGTGAACCAATATTCACTTGTGGCAATGTATTTACATCATTCATGGTCACATGGTCATCTCACAGCTGACCTTTTCTCAGGTATTCTTTGTTTCATATTTTCCATATTGAAATTTTCATTATGACTGCAACCTTTTTATCATTCGAAGACTCCAAGTACTTAGAATCTAAGTCGAATGAAACCATATTCATTTTTATATAAAAAGCACCACAGACGTTGCATAAACTGTCATAAGTGTGAAAATGATTTCCTTAAAGACTGATTGCACGTTTACATGATTAACTAACATATGTAAAGTTATATGTAATATGTACTTGTACAGCATTTGCTTAACATCACATTTAATATTTTAGATTACTTACACTCTTATTCAGAACTGTAGAAGAACTTTCTTTTTAACCAAGACTGCAATACAGTTTTAAATTTGTCTGGTAGCTCATTTACATTTTAGAGAAATATTTCTAATCAAGTTACCACAATGTGCACAAAATGCTTCTGATTCTAGATGATCTTGTCCAGGACACACACACACACACACACACACACATATATATATATATATATATATATATATATATATATATATATATATATATATATATAAAGTTTCTGGTGTTGTGTATATTGGTGTTGATCCAAGTTAAATATTTATGTGCATTCTTTTTGACATAGCTAGAACAAGGAGTATATACAAGTTAGCAACATTATGTACTCATATTTTGTATTAAGTAAAGTCTTTTGTGGAAGCAACAGAGCTCTGAAATTCAAAAGTACATCCCACGATACCATTCTGACAGTAAAGTAACAGTTATGTTAGTTCATAATTCAGATAAGTATTAAAAATGCCACAACAACACAATAAGTTGTAAAGAGGAGGTAATGAATGTCACTATTTCTAATATTCCGCCAGAAATACGCTACCACTAATAATTTATCACACATCTCTTCTGTTTGTTATTTTGTAAAGCTTACTATTGAGATGGGAGTCCAGAAATTTGCCGACTCTTCCGTATGACCATGTACACCAGTATCAACATTGCTGGGGAGACCGGTGGGAAATACAATAATGGTCACTTTTATCATTTAGCTTTAACTGATGAACCATGAACCAATCGATTGGCTCTTTCATTGTGACATAAATTATTTGAACCACAGATTCGCAACTGTGACAGATGTGATAAAAAAATTATCTTATACATGCATCACCATTTTTAACAATAGACCGAAAAGCCAAATCATTAATATACACAAATAATGATCAATGTCCCAGTATAGACTTCTGTGGGGGCAAGTGCACTGACTTTTATTCTGTAGTGATCAGTTATATCTGTTGTATATACTGAGTAATAAAGTGTCAGTGGTCCTGTACTTTGTTACATAATGTTTAAGGACTTACTAAGGTTTACTAGAGTCACAAGGTGTTTCATTATTTTGGATAAAATACGTGACAGATAGAAAGATGTCTTGAGTTGTCTTACCCGCACATATATAGAATGTACATACACTTCTATATCCATACTAATTTTTTATGGAAGTACTTAGATTGGTTTATCATCACCATTTTTATTAAGTTATTTACTTATTTATTTTTGAAGTGAGATTCTGTCTCCTTTCTTATGCATCAGCTGTACAGTGGTTGATCTGAAATTATCGTTACTTCCGACATCCGAATTGTGAGGAAAGTCAATCTAATCGTAACTAGTATTTTTAGGGATAAAATTAAAGAAAAGATAGATATCCTCTGCTCTAAAGTTGAACCGTTTGGTGAGTGTATCCGCTATGATCTTTGGATAGCTAGTTTTCCAATGTAAAATACCTCTGTTTACCATCATTCTCGTGAACCACTATAAACACTAGGCTGGATTTTATTTTCGATGGAAGCTTCTGAACAAAGCTATAAAGGAATCGGCGATTATACACACTAGGTAAACACACTTGATGAGAATGCCATTTTAGTTAAAAAGGGTGGGAAAGACCTCAGAACATGAGATGAAATTACCAAATAAATTACTTTCCTTCTATTAAGATACCGCATCATGTTTGAATGCTGCAGAACAGTTTAAACACACACAAGGCATATTAGATATATACATTGAAGATAAAACTACTTCTTTAATCTCTATAGAAGGAAAGTAAGAGTCTCTTTATAAACAAACATTTAGTTTTGTACCACAATACTTCTCTATCTTCTGTGTAAATAGGAGGCACATGTTGCCGTACAGTACAGCTCCTTGAAATATGTCATTTCTGTTTCACATTCAAACTACTACATGAGAAAAACATTTGGATACATATATTGGGCTGAATAGTTCATGTTATGCAGTGAACACTGTACTTAAAATATATTGGTACACTACAGCAAAACTATTCGGATAATGGTTTACTTTCTAGTATTTCTTTACAGGTGCTTGATAGTGTAGCATAATCACTAAAAAGAGACATTGGTTACCAATTTTTATACATGTTGTTGTTGTTGTGGTCTTCAGTCCTGAGACTGGTTTGATGCAGCTCTCCATGCTACTCTATCCTGTGCAAGCTTCTTCATCTCCCAGTACCTACTGCAACCTACATCCTTCTGAATCTGTTTAGTGTATTCATCTCTCGGTCTCCCTCTACGATTTTTACCCTCCACGCTGCCCTCCAATACTAAATTGGTGATCCTTTGATGCCTCAGAACATGTCCTACCAACCGATCCCTTCTTCTAGTCAAGTTGTGCCACAAACTTCTCTTCTCCCCAATCCTATTCAATACCTCCTCATTAGTTACGTGATCTACCCACCTTATCTTCAGCATTCTTCTATAGCACCACATTTATACATTGAAAAATGAAATTGCTTGGTGTACGTTTCCATGTGAATCACTAATCAAGGATTTATACTTCTATGATACTTTTTCAAACCTTTTCTACTGAAAAATTCTTTAAGATACCTGGATGAGGAATTCTGGTAATCTTATATGGTCCTGTATACAATAAGTGTCATATGCTGTTAATTTTTTGTAGGACAGAAGATTTTGGGCGTGATTTAAGCAATATGGTTTCCCAAACTAAATATTCCTGCATGTGTTCTAACTTTTCGTCATAGTTATTCTCTTTAATGCTGTCATGTTTGGCGAGTGCAGTTACTGGATTCTTTACTTTTCTTCCTCCAGTGCACATTCTGCTTTATGTAGGCATGGCAGTGGTTTCAGCCAATTGGTGACTCCTTACTGTTAGCTAGTATCTCTGAAGGTGTATAATGGGTTGTGTAAATTGGCAAATTATTCACTACATGTTCAAAATGCTCAATAAATTCCACCCAATGCTTATGCTATGTACTTGCATATGTGCTCATAAACCGATTAAATTCTCTGAAAATATGTGCAATAGGATTACTTTGTGTATGAAGTTTTGATATCAGAATGTGTTTGATATTACAGTCTTGCAGAATATCTTTCCATTTTCATCATGAGTTTTATACATTAACTGTTACGAATCCAACAGTCTTGCAACTGTCAGCTGTCATGTCTAAGAATTCTCCTAATGAGGACCGATACTGCTCTTAACTATGTGACATGTACCTTGACATATTCTAAAAAAAAGATCATAAAGGGTATCAAGTACTTAAGTCCACTTCATGCAGAGAGTACTGAACTGGCACCACTGATGGCTACCATTTGTGAACGTTGTGTTGACAATATGTAATGTACCTCTGTGTAGCTGCACTTGTTTGTGGGTTTTGTTTTCTACCATATCAGAGAAGGTTTCAACACCTGTTCTACATATATGCTATTAAGTTCTATGTTCTTGTGTGAAAGCCATTGCAAAAAGTCACTAACAAAGTGCTTCCACTGATCATCAAATTGTTTCTGAACTTCAGCTCAATACTCTTTGATGAAAGTACCGACTTTGTTTCCTAACTTTTCTACATTATCTTTTAATTATTCTTGTTCCATAGGCAAAGAATGTACAGCTTCCAGAAGACCATTGTAGGCCATCTTTAGTTGTGAAAATTCACCTCTTAAAGCATTAAACTGTGTTGATAAACTGTTAAAACTGTAGTCAGTTCTGTTAAATCGTTGAATGGTTTTCTTAGTTCATCCAACATTCTTGTTGGCACATGCTTTGCTTACATAGCTGCCATAATATGTTGTTAAAGTTTGTTTGTTGTACAGTCTTAAGACTTTTTATACTTTCTTCCATTGCTTGAAAACTTCAAAACAGTAGTGTTTGGTTAGTTATTTGCATGCTTGATTAACATGAAGTATTGTCCACTGGAACATTTACTTCACTTAAATAAATACATGACCTAAGTGTGTATGTTGTTGTTGTTGTTGTGGTCTTCAGTCCTGAGACTGGTTTGATGCAGCTCTCCATGCTACTCTATCCTGTGCAAGCTTCTTCATCTCCCAGTACCTACTGCAACCTACATCCTTCTGAATATGCTTAGTGTATTGATCTCTTGGTCTCCCTCTACGATTTTTACCCTCCACGCTGCCCTCCAATGCTAAATTTGTGATCCCTTGATGCCTCAAAACATGTCCTACCAACCGATTCCTTCTTCTAGTCAAGTTGTGCCACAAACTTCTCTTCTCCCCAATCCTATTCAATACCTCCTCATTAGTTACGTGATCTACCCACCTTATCTTCAGCATTCTTCTGTAGCACCACATTTCGAAAGCTTCTATTCTCTTCTTGTCCAAACTGGTTATCGTCCATGTTTCACTTCCATAAATGGCTACACTCCATACAAATACTTTCAGAAACGACTTCCTGACACTTAAATCTATACTCGATGTTAACAAATTTCTCCTCTTCAGAAACGATTTCCTTGCCATTGCCAGTCTACATTTTATATCCTCTCTACTTCGACCATCATCAGTTATTTTACTCCCTAAATAGCAAAACTCCTTTACTACTTTAAGTGTCTCATTTCCTAATCTAATCCCCTCAGCATCACCCGATTTAATTCGACTACATTCCATTATCCTTGTTTTGCTTTTGTTGATGTTCATCTTATATCCTCCTTTCAAGACACTGTCCATTCCATTCAACTGCTCTTCCAAGTCCTTTGCTGTCTCTGACAGAATTACAATGTCATCGGCGAACCTCAAAGTTTTTATTTCTTCTCCATGGATTTTAATACCTACTCCGAATTTTTCTTTTGTTTCCTTTACTGCTTGCTCAATATACAGATTGAATAGCATCGGGGAGAGGCTACAACCCTGTCTCACTCCTTTCCCAACCACTGCTTCCCTTTCATGCTCCTCGACTCTTATAACTGCCATCTGGTTTCTGTACAAATTGTAAATAGCCTTTCGCTCCCTGTATTTTACCTCTGCCACCTTCAGAATTTGAAAGAGAGTATTCCAGTTAACGTTGTCAAAAGCTTTCTCTAAGTCTACAAATGCTAGAAACGTAGGTTTGCCTTTTCTTAATCTTCCTTCTAAGATAAGTCGTAAGGTTAGTATTGCCTCACGTGTTCCAACATTTCTACGGAATCCAAACTGATCTTCCCCGAGGTCCGCTTCTACCAGTTTTTCCATTCATCTGTAAAGAATTCGTGTTAGTATTTTGCAGCTGTGACTTATTAAACTGATAGTTCGGTAATTTTCACATGTGTCAACACCTGCTTTCTTTGGGATTGGAATTATTATATTCTTCTTGAAGTCTGAGGGTATTTCGCCTGTCTCATACATCTTGCTCACCAGATGGTAGAGTTTTGTCATGACTGGCTCTCCCAAGGCCATCAGTAGTTCTAATGGAATGTTGTCTACTCCCGGGGCCTTGTTTCGACTCAGGTCTTTCAGTGCTCTGTCAAACTCTTCACGCAGTATCTTATCTCCCATTTGATCTTCATCTACATCCTCTTCCATTTCCATAATATTGTCCTCAAGTACATCGCCCTTGTATAAAACCTCTATATACTCCTTCCACTTTTCTGCCTTCCTTCCTTTGCTTAGAACTGGGTTGCCATCTGAGCTCTTGATATTCATACAAGTGGTTCTCTTCTCTCCAAAGGTCTCTTTAATTTTCCTGTAGGCAGTATCTATCTTCCCCTACATCCTTACATTTGTCCTCTAGCCATCCCTGCTTAGCCATTTTGCACTTCCTGTCGATCTCATTTTTGAGACGTTTGTATTCCTTTTTGCCTGCTTCATTTACTGCATTTTTATATTTTCTCCTTTCATCAATTAAATTCAATATTTCTTCTGTTACCCAAGGATTTCTATTAGCCCTCGTCTTTTTACCTACTTGATCCTCTGCTGCCGTCACTACTTCATCCCTCAGAGCTACCCATTCTTCTTCTACTGTATTTCTTTCCCCCATTCCTGTCAATTGTTCCCTTATGCTCTCCCTGAAACTGTGTAGAACCTCTGGTGTAGTCAGTTTATCCAGGTCCCATCTCCTTAAATTCCCGCCATTTTGCAGTTTCTTCAGTTTCAATCTGCAGTTCATAACCAATAGATTGTGGTCAGAATCCGCATCTGCCCCTGGAAATGTCTTACAATTTAAAACCTGGTTCCTAAATCTCTGTCTTACCATTATGTAATCTATCTGATACCTTTTAGTATCTCCAGGATTCTTCCAGGTATACAACCTTCTTTCATGATTCTTGAACCAAGTGTTAGCTAGTTATGCTCTGTGCAAAATTCTACAAGGCAGCTTCCTCTTTCATTTCTTCCCCCCAATCCATATTCACCTACTATGTTTCCTTCTCTCCCTTTTCCTACTGACGAATTCCAGTCACCCATGACTATTAAATTTTCGTCTCCCTTCACTACCTGAATAATTTCTTTTATCTCGTCATACATTTCATCAATTTCTTCATCATCTGCAGAGCTAGTTGGCATATAAACTTGTACTACTGTAGTAGGCATGGGCTTTGTGTCTATCTTGACCACAATAATGCGTTCACTATTCTTTTTGTAGTAGCTTACCCGCATTCCTATTTTCCTATTCATTATTAAACCTACTCCTGCATTACCCCTATTTGATTTTGTATTTATAACCCTGTAATCACCTGACCAAAAGTCTTGTTCCTCCTGCCACTGAACTTCACTAATTCCCACTATATCTAACTTTAACCTATCCATTTCCCTTTTTAAATTTTCTAACCGACCTGCCCGATTAAGGGATCTGACATTCCACGCTCCGATCCGTAGAATGCCAGTTTTCTTTCTCCCGATAACGACGTCCTCTTGAGTAGTCCCCACCCGGAGATCCGAATGGGGGACTATTTTACCTCCGGAATATTTTACCCAAGATGATGCCATCATCATTTAATCATACAGTAAAGCTGCATGTCCTCGGGAAAAATTACGGCTGTAGTTTCCCCTTGCTTTCAGCCGTTCGCAGTACCAGCACAGCAAGGCCGTTTTGGTTAATGTTACAAGGCCAGATCAGTCAATCATCCAGACTGTTGCCCCTGCAACTACTGAAAAGGCTGCTGCCCCTCTTCAGGAACTACATGTTTGTCTGGCCTCTCAACAGATATCCCTCCGTTGTGGTTGCACCTACGGTACGGCCATGTGTATCGCTGAGGCACGCAAGCCTCCCCACCAACGGCAAGGTCCATGGTTCATGGGGGGGCTAAGTGTGTAAGGGAACGTCAACTTCATATAAATTATTATCTGTTAAAGTTTTTATTGCTTTTAGAGTCAAATTGTAGATCATGTTCTGAAATGCATGAACTTTTGGTTTCTGTGTTAGTGAATTTGCTCTACTCTGTGTTAAGCTCCATGTTACTATTTTCTTGCATAGACATTTTAGTAACCTTCCCTATTTTCGCGATAACACTAATATAAGTAGAAAATGCTTAAAAATTTTGAATGAATTATGATCTGAAAGGCCATCTACTCAGTAACAGTGTTTAACATTCATGCTTATCTGAATCAATAATTGACATGCATACAAAAATGCAACATGACTTCACCATTACTTATTTCATATCACTAGAACAGCCATCTTGTGACTAAAGAATCATTGAATAGTAAAAATTATATTATTTGAAGTTCTTAATATTAAACACTGCACACATGTGAAAGACAAGCAAAAGAAAACTGTCATATATATCTTACATAGTGATGTGTTGTAGATTCTGGAGAACAGTTCCCTTTACTTCTTTTTTTAATTTCGTCATAAATTATTTTCTTTCCTTTTATTTATTGTCTGCCCTATTCAGTTGTTCTTTAGTATTTATTCTGCAATAAACTATCTCCATCAATGTATTGGACTTGAAACATAGAACAGACAATGTAAGATATCTGTGATGCCTCTTGCTTTTGAACTGAATATTAAAGATTGGTTGTATTTAACTACTATCAGGAAAAACAGGGTGGTAACTGGCAAAATGAGTGACTGTTGGTTTGTTGCTAGTTGTGACCATTAGGGTGAGAATAATGATCAGTAATTCAATGCTACGATTTGGTCTGCATTGCTGTATTTCTTTAAAAGGTACCAGACTTTGTAATTCTGATTTAGAGTAAATGCAGGTTCTTTTAGTGATCCTGTGATGTATATTCAAGTCTGGAGCAAATGTGGCTGATCAATAGCACCACCATTTTAGTTACATCCAGCTTAATTTGATGCTCACCGTTACAAGAGGTTGCAAAAACATTTAAAAATCAAATTTAGCAAAAGGTATTATGAGAATACCAATTAGAATCTTTCAAATAAATATTATTAGTGAAATTAACACAAATAAAATTCGAGACAATCTTATAACAACACTTCAGAGAAAGAAGGCCAACAAGAAAACGTAAAGAGGAATGTGACCAAGATTTTCGAATTGGTTTTTAAATATTTCAACCGAAATTCCGATCAACTATCTATATATTCTACAAAATTTTTTAATACTGTCAGAGAACTTACTAATTTTACATTTTTTGTATATATTGTTGTATTGTAACATGGAAGATAAGGTGGAGTGCATGATCTTCGAGCATTCAGAGGGAGTGGTAAGTGTTTGGTGGATTCGGACTCTAAACTACATTGGCATGAGAAAAGGATTGGTAGGATAGAGTCTTTGTAGGTGTGCAGTGTGGTGGAGGATGCAATCTTGATGTTGTGTTTTTGGTAGGTGAGGTTCCCATCTCAGTTTGATGTTAGGGATTAGTCGGAGGAGTTTTGGTGTGTTATTTAGTCGGATAAATGGGTCGTAAATGTTGATGTAGAAATCATGAGGACGGAAGGTGTGGATATTTCGTCCTATAATTATCTTTGCATGCGTTTTGGAAAGCTGTGTTACAGGAACCACTGTTTTGCACCAGCGAGTGAACTGGATGAAATGGAGTTGCAGGGATTGGTCGGGTTCGTAGTGGGCAGGGTTTAGGGCTATGAAGGCGGTGTCATTGCGGCACTGGAGGAAGTGGGCAGGAAGACTGGGGTTAGGTTTATTGGCAGTGTAGGGGCTACACAGGAGTGGAGAAAGGACTGAGCCTCAAGCTACATCTCTGCTGAGTACAACTGAGCCTTTGTACGTTTGTTCGAAAGTAAGGAAGGCCATTAAGTGGTAAACTTTTGCTTCAGAAACACAGCAATTTGTTTCTTCTGTCAGTGTCTGTGTAAACGTATTAGTTATTATCTACGAAAAGGTTAAAGCGTAACAATGGAAAGCATTAAAAATGCCATATTCTGGCGCACAGTACACCTGTGTGTGGCGAATGCATACACAGGAGCATCGCAACTGCATATGACCGTGTTCGCCGAAACTGGCTGCAAGCTCACGGAGAAGAGACTACGTGCGAGCAAAAAGGAAGCTCCAAATGACGTCATCAGCGTACGGAACTCCGCACGAGGAGACAGGCTTTTATAAAGAGCAGGTGACGCTACAGCTACCGCAAAGCGCAGTGGCCACCGCAGCTATGAAGTCGCACACACTGGCTGTCCTCGGTAAGTGAACATGTCCTCTCGTTAAAACGTAGCAGTACGTCTCTAGTGCTGTGTAAAGCGATAAACAACACACGGCATGGAAGTTGCTTTTCTTTGCTGTTCGAGTTCGATATTCTGCACCAGAATTTCGAATGACCCTGGAGAATGATTCACAATAAAACAGCCTTCAGTCAAACTTCAATTATTCTTTTCGAGCACTCATTTCTTTATCTCCAGACGGCGGTAAATTCTCACAGATTCATCGATTAAAAATTCCTCCTGGAGATACAAAACGTAGCCGTTAATCCTCAACGTGAAAGTGACTAATGGCAGTCTAATTGTGATATTACACGAGATTTGTTTCCCCCTTTTAGCTTAAGATGTCTCCTCTTTACTCCAAATAACACATGAAATATCCACTCATACATGCTTATGTATACAAGATAAGAAAAACAACACAAATGCTTAAGATCATCTTTAAGGACGCCTTTTGAATTCTTCTATTGAAAAGACGTCTAGTCTCTAATTGAATTGCGTGTAGTGTTTCTGGATGTACTGAGTGACTCATCATATGACGGTGATAATAAGATGCTAAATGATTGTAAGCCCCTGCGTGTATAGCTGTCATGAGTTTTCTTAAGTGTGGCAACTAGAATGTTTTTGGTGAGTATAATTTTGTGAGCAAACTGTCGCAGTTCATGGTTCTGCTGATATCTCCTTGCGTGTAAAAGTAATTTAAATAAAAAGGGGCGTAGCTATTGATAATATTCCCGTTAGTTCAAATACGATCTAGAAGACGCATCACCTCTGACGTAAGAAATGTGTCTCATCGCGTTTCTTGCCAATTAAGATTCATTTTCCGTAGGGATTGCTCCGTAACAGAATTCAATTTGTTGAGTGGTGGTGGAAAAAGGTATGGCATCTACCGAAGAACATCTCAATACATTTTTGGTGTTGTAGCTCTCACTGATCCGGTGTCCGTATCAGTCCCCCATTAGATGTAGAAGTTGGTAGCTTTATTATCCTCCAGTCCCCAGCCCCTCCCCCGCGCCTTCGTCCAGTATGAACTACTGTAAACGTATTGTTAAATCCACGGTTGGAAGCCACGCTGCAGACACTCTGGAACAGAGGTGACACAAACTAAATTCAGTGACACGAAATGATTGGACTCGCTGATGAAATGATTGAAATGGAATTACACCATACGATACCAGTAAAGTACGCTCGTAAAATGCCGATCGTCATGAATACGTCATGACTATCGGTCCGACACATATTTCCCATACTCAGGACATATTCATTACAATTGCCATGATGCATGGCTTTGTGAATTTGGATGAGACCACTCCCTAAGTTAAAGTAAAACTCTTGTTTCGTCATCACAAGATGTTAGCAATTTATGAACATTCCTCTCGTATCGAACCAAAAGTGCATGTACAAGTGCCATGCTTTGTGTTTTGTTCTTCACGGTCATGTTGCACGAAGTTTTCATTAAATGACTGATTCGGTAACTATAAGGTACAACGTTACTCGGGCGTCATTGGTGTTTTATAGGCTTTAGGTCGCGATTCAAGGTGTGTTTTCCTGCCTGACTTTAGGTCTGCCAGTGCTAGACAAATCATCGGAGGCTATAAACACTGAGAAAGCAGGATCATCAATGAAAAAATTCAACAAACTGAACTGCTTACACATATCCACGAAATAGTCGGTTCGTGACGTCATCAATGGCTCTCAGAAATCACGTAGTCGTGCCGGCGAGTGTTGCGAAGTTTGCAGAGGCGGAGAGTTGGCACTGTTTGCTTTATTTAGCACTAAGAGCCACAATTCGTTTAATTTCATTTCATCTTCATTTCTATTAAAGTTTGTGCTTCTGAGTTCCTATGGCCTCTTGTATGTACTGGCATTGTAAGGATCAGATCTCGAAAAAACCGTAATATAGGAGAAACGAATTTGTTGGTTCCCTGTTGCCAGTGCACGATGTGATACTGCCAATTTGTCAGTATTTCCCAGAGAAACAGCCTTCGGAGTGCGACCTAAACCTATAAAAGAAAAATGACTAATGATGCAAATACCGACCGTGAAAGCCTGTATTGATACTCAGCCATCTATGTAAGTTCCAGTGTAAGTTGAGGAATTGTGAAACCAGGATTATGTAGAAGCTTTTCACTCCTACGACCAACTCGTAGATCTTTTCCCTGCAGGCTAGGCTCTTCCATTCTCTCTTCACACGTCTGCGGGCTTTCCCAGTTTTAATCGTTTTCTTTACGGTTCCTTCGCTCGTCACGTAACGGCATAGGTAAATAGAACACAGTGGCGTGCTGAATGCGAACTGGGATGTATTTCATCATAAGTCATACGAAACCCAATTTCCGCCTTCTCCCTGAAAGACGTGAATCAATGCAATCAGACGGATGCAGTTTTTACTGACTTTGAAAAAGCATTGACACGAACCCTAATTAAAGACAGTACGTTCATATGGCATATCAAACTAAATTCGTGACTGGACTAAGGATTGCTTGGCAGGGCGTACCCAGTACGTTATCTGGGGCACAGAGTAATCGACAGACGTAGAAGTAGCTTCAAGAGTGCCTCAGAGAAGTCTGTTGGGACATTTGCTTTTCGTGTTGTATGTTAATAACCGTACAGGCAATAACAATACTGTGGTGTAACCGCCAGACAGCACACTTGCTAGGTGGTAGCTTTTAAATCGGCCGCGGTCCTTTAGCATACGTCGGATCCGCGTGTCGCCACTATCAGTGATTGCAGACCGAGCGCCGCCACACGGCAGGTCTAGAGAGATTTCCTAGCATTCGCCCCAGTTGTACAACCGACTTTGCTAACGATGGTTCACTCACAAAATACGCTCTCATTTTCCGAGACGATAGTTTAGCATAGCCTTCAGCTACGTCATTTGCTACGACCTAGCAAGGCGCCATATTCAGTTACTATTGATATTGTGAATCATGTACCGTCAAGAGCGACGTTCATCATTAATGGATTAAAGTTAAGTATTCCACCAGCTACGTCCGTTTTTCTAAATTCTAATTTCCTTGTCCTGTTCCAGACCTCACGCCAGCCTGCGTGAGCTAAAACGCGTGCCTTTCGGCCTCCTCTAGTAACACGGTATTGGCTCTCCTGCCAACCACAACAAATAGTAATCTCAGACTTTTTGCGGCTGATGCAGTTATCTATAATGAAGTACTGTCGTTAGATGTTGACAAGATTTCAAAGTGGTGGAAAGATTTTCAGTTTGCTTTAACTCTTAAGAAATGTAAAACTGTGCACTCCACAGAACGGAAAAACGTATCAGTAACTTAGTTTTGGTATCAGTCAAGCCATACAAATACATGGGTAACAATCTGTAGGGATATGAAATGAAGTTATCACATAGTTCGAATCATAGGTAAAGAAGATGACAGACTTCGGTTCATTGTTAAGATAATGAGTAAATGCATTCAGTGTACAAAGTGGATTGTTTACAGAAGACTGATGTGTCCATCCTCGAGAATGTGGCCCCATATCAAACTGAAGAAACAGGACATATTGTACATGTGCAAACAAGAACAGCACGAGTGGCCTCGGGTTTGCTCGAACAGCGATACAGAGATGCTGAGAAACCTGCACTGGCAGACTCTTTAAGACAGACCCCAGACATCCAGCGAAAGGTTATCAGAATTACGTGAAGATTCTGGGTATGTACTATGGATCCCTATGTATCGCTCGTGTAGAGGCTGCGACGACAGGTTTAGACTAATTACTGCGGGCACAGAGGCATTTGAGTAGTCATTCCTCCTATAATTCCTAAGCGAATAGAATGGTGAGAAAACCTACTACTTGGTAGAATTGTAGGTAATTTGCTACGCTCCTCACAGTAGTTTGCATAATGTTGACCGTACGAAAATACTCTCGTCGGCACAACGATGGGGTCTTTGGTTTGCTACAGGAGATGATTGAGCGGAACTTCAACATATTAAATATTAGTTCACTTTATTACAATATGGATATGAAGATTTACTTAACTTTGTACAATCCATTTCCTCAGGCATGTTCTAAGTATTTACAACTGTCTCTTAGTGTTAAAGTATCACGTGATACACACAAATTTACAAGACTCTCCACTTGGGAACAACTGACATGCACGTTAATGTTCTGCCAAAGACATTTGACACACTGACGGCCTACCTAAGACGATGCTGTCCACTTGATCACTGACTGCCAACTGGGCCCAGCGTTCCTCTGATCAGTCTTAAGCAGACCGTCGACTGCGGCGACATAGCGAACCTATAGCGCAGTAGTCTCCGACGTGGGTGTAATTACCCCCTGAGGGGTAAAATGAAATTTTCTGAGGTGTAAAAACCAAACCATTCGATTCTGTTTCAGTCACGAAAATATATGACTTACAGAAGATCATTACTATTATCACAGTTTTGAAACACTCTAATACTGATTGTTTAGGTCATCAATAATTACTTTTTTCGATGAATAGCATTAATGCGGTGGAGGTTACAGGTTCCTCACAAACTCCATTCACTACACACATGTTGTGATTTGTCCTCTACATCGCTGATGATAAAAGTGAGTGGCCAAACAGGCAGAAATTTCCAAATTAGATTCCGAGAACATACCATAAACAGCGACACAAACCCATACACAGTATTTAACCATGTAAAAACTGAAAATCACAACATAGACAAGAATGAAAATTCGATGCAAATTCTCCACATAACACAAAAGGCCCAATGTTGAACTTTCTGGAAGAGATAGAAATATATATACACACAGAAAATATCCAGAAAATTTTTTAAAAGAACAAACCGATTTAAAACATATAAACATTTTTGATAATTTTGTTGAAATTATTGACCACGGATAATTTCATAAAACGAACACCAATATACAGCTGCAAAGATTGTACTATCACACATCTTCATAGATTTATAAAAACGAATCTGTAGCCATGTAACATCGCTGACATAACTCATATAGTAAATATCTCTGGAGTGAGTATTGCGTTCTGCGCATGTTGTCAACATTAAACCAGGATTGTCACGTGATCTCGGGACTTCGCTGTGCCTGTGTGCTTTCTGCAGCGTTTGAAGTTTATAATACCAAGAGTTTTTGTTGTGTTTCACAGTTTGTTGATAGTGTAATAGCGATAGTGAATTACGTTGTTGCTACGGATGCAAAGAAAAATATGTGAAAGGAGGGATAGTAACTTTTCATGGGTACATTCCATATAGCTCTAATTATAGTTTTCATTTTAGTAAGAGACACTGTATACGTTTAAAAATTTCGAGACGCATTATAATTAAGACTTGATTCTGTAGACCTATTTTTCTACGATTTTATGACTATATAATAGATATTACGGCTCGTACAAAAGCTTACAAATAATCGCTTCCTCTCGTAAATCTGCTAGTAGAACAGGAAAGGGAAAGGTTAGTTGATTCAGTAAATACTATCCTCCATGCATTTATCAGTGACTTGTCAATTATGTGTATAGATTACTCCGTCTACTATTTATTTAATGAACTGGGAGCAAGTACTTAAAATGCGTAAAATAAATACCTCAAAGTGCCACCAGTAAGAAAAATTGTGCTTTAGGTCGCAAAAACGAGAAAATAAATACGCAGATATACAAGAAAAATGGACGAATTAGCAGGGATATAATCTAATGTGTGGTAAATTCGGTGTTTTTCGGACACTTGCGAAAGTACTAACGTACTGTCAAGTCGTTTTGCAGGACCATCACTGCAAAAATGTACTTCAGGCTCTGTAATACTATAAAGTGCGGTATCATACCAAAAACTACCAAAAATCGAGTGCATCTGAACTATGACACCTATCGCAAAGAAGCTGAATGTAATATCACTTGCCCTTAAAAGTTACGTAACTGGTTTATTCCCGGTATCAAATGGATACTGTTAAAATGTCTGCGCAACATATATAAATAATCCACGACACGTACGAAAAGAATCCGTCTGTACTAGGGATGTAGTGACATTCTAAATATACAGGGCGCTATACGAACAAACACACGACGTCCCGAGATTACGTGACCAGGCCGGCAATGTGTGTTGACAACACAAAATCTGTTCTGCGCATGTGAGTGCTCACTCCAGAGATATTTACTCTATGACATAACTCGAAGCTGTCAAACTTACAAAATGTTAACAAGATCTTAAAGATACTGGCCAACAAAGAAAAATTCCACTGCTCAGACATTAGTTGGCGAGGAATTTATAATTTCGCCTGTGCTTTGCTTAAAAACGCACCAAGTAAGATATCTGACAGCAAGAGCGTCAACGACGTAATATGGAAGTAAGTCTTACGTCAAATATACAGAATAATTATTTATTACGTAAACTCACAGATATATGATCTAAGTACCGTACTAATGTTGCAGAGTGCTTGAATATGGCCTTTGAGCCGAAATAGGCCTATAGCCAATGAAAATAAAGTCACAATAATAACTGCTACACAAAGCAGAGTTTTGGCTTAATGTACGCATAATGTCCTTACAAGACATATATAATGCTGCAAGCCCAGAAGAATTTAAAATTATTATTATTATTATTATTATTATTATTAGAGTGGTTACACGCAAAACATTAACAGCCTGAAGCCGAACAGTTTCTGCCAGTTCAGAAGTAAGGAGTGCAGCAATGAAGTGATTTACGAACAGTAGGTATAGTGCACGTAGCTGAGCTTGCTTAATTTTAAACGTGCAGTGTGTAGGCCAACCAAGTGAGCAATAGTGAGGAGTAATGCAGGGGAACTATATTTTGTAACAAGTGTGTAGCTTCACTGTGGGTAGTTACGAGGGTGCTTTGAAAAGTGCTCGGAGATGAATAGAAAAAAATTACTTAAATCATTGAAACTTTTTTTATTTTTCAATATTGTCTCCTTGTAGATTAATGAACTTGGTCCAACGATGTTCTATTGTCTTCATCCGATCTCGAAAATGAGTTTCATCCAGGACTGCAAAATAGCTGTCAACTCCAGCTATCAATTCTTCGTTTGAAGTGAATCTTCATCTACGAAGAAAAATTTTCAGTTTTGGGAAGAGACGGAAGTCTGACGGAGCCATATCAGGTGAATAAGGCGGGTGTGACAACAATTCATACCGTAGTTGGTGTAATTTTGCATTGGCGACGACACATGTGTGCTGCCACGCATTGTCTTGATGGAAGATGACTTTCTTCCTACCTAAACCTGGCCTTTTTTCGCGTATCTTGCGTTGCGATTTGCCCAGAAGGTTAGCATAGTGTTCTCCAGTAATTGTTTGCCCAGTAGGGAGATAATCTACAAACAGAATCCCCTTCGCATCCCAGAAACTGATGCCATGACCTTTCCTGCCGAAGGAATTGTCTTTGCTTTCGTTGGTGGCGGAGAATCATCATGTTTCCAATACTTTGACTGCTGTTTTGTCTCTGAGGTACAGTAGTGCACCCAAATTTCATTGGCGCAAAACATCTTGTTTGTACTCCTAAAATGGACAAAACATTGTTCCGATATGTTCATTCTCATGCGTTTTTGGTCCTCGTCGAGAGTCGGGCTCCCATCTTGCATATAACTTTTTCATTTCTAATTCTTCAGTTAAAATGTGATATACCCTCTCAGGTGACATCTGGCAAGCGTGAGCAATTTCACGCAATTTCGATCGGCGATCCTCCATGATCATTTCGTGCACTTTCGCAATGATTTCTGGTGTAGTGACATATCTTGGTCGACCACTGTGTGCATCATCATCAAAGCTCCCCCGGCCAAATTACATTTGTCCATTTGGCAACAGTTTAATATGAAGGAGCAGATTCCCCTAGAGTATTCTGGAAACTGGCATGACTGTCATTTTCTTTCGTACCTTTCTTTACAATGTACTTAATCACTGCTCGAATCTCGATTTTTTTCCGTCTTCGGAAATCACTACTCGGGAACAATAACAGAGCCAAGTCACTGCCACACACACACACATACACACACGCACACACACACACACACACACACACACACACACACACACAGAAACAAACTAAATATCATTCATCTTTCATCATTTTAAAAATAAAAGTGTCCCACGAAAAATCTTTCATTCCACAGTTTAGTTGGTACTGAAGTTGGTGATATTGTGGGGGAGGAGGCAACAGACGGTAGGGGGGGAGGGTGGGCGGGGAAGCTAGCTATTGTCTGATTGCACTCAGGGGTAATAGGGGTAATGGTGTAAGAAAGATCGGGAACCACTGTTCTAGGATACCTGGCTACGTCGACGTTTTTGATTGGTCAGCGCGGCGTTCATCAACTCTACTCTTTTGTGGTTTCGATGGGAGGAGCCAACCTTGCTTTGGGGGCCCATTCTTCAGACGACACCACACATAGTATGGATATAGACGATGCTGTGATTGTCTCACCGCGTTTGACAACTTTCAGTCGAAATATAAATTTTTCCACTCAGTAATTAAATCCATTACTGTGATTCACCCCATTCGTAGTCGCTAATTATAACAATATGTTTACTTTTGTGCTGTAACATATAGCTATAATAATCAGCGGTGGAAACGCTGACCGTGTGCGGCTGTTTCTTGTTGGATCGTCTGATCAGTCGGAAGTTGCATTGCAGAGGAGAGTAAATGCCTATTCAAAATATAATTATTTTTGGATAGCTCAACATGAATTTCCTAAGGGACCGTAGTTTATCATGCATTTACCAGTAGAATATGGCGCGGAGAAAATATTTCGCCGCATACAACTTCCGTCCGATTTCGACGAAAGAATTCGTGACTGTGAACTCTCTATTTGGCAGAAACATAAAGAAAATTAAATAACTTCATGAAGGAGTGAGACATAGATTCTATATTAAATAAATAGTCCATACACCAGTTCCATTTAACTCTGAATTTATGGCAGTTAATAGACGAGCTTACACTGCAATGAAGGATTTAACATGGATGCCGTTTTGACTGGCACTTCTCGTAATGAAAACAATTCCTTTGACGTATTCACATACACGTCGCACAATAAATCTACTGCTAGGCACTTTTAGTATTACACATTTACTTTACACTAAAACAATATTATTTTTAACGATAATAATACAGCGGCAAGACATGCGCGTCCGACACAAGTTACAGGAGACAAGAGAAGAATGAGTAACTGTTCATCGAGAATATCTCGTACATAAAAAAAAAAAAAAAATGTGTAAAAGTGTTCTTCTTCTGTCCGTTTTTCGCGCCGCGGTTTTCAAAGTCAATAACTCACTGCATCTCGACGGCGCTTCGACAATAAACAAGTTACGTCACAGGTCGTTCACCTTTTATATTCTCGCAACATTATTTGCTAATTGTAGCTGTTGCCGAGCGACTGCTCGATTAGTGAAAGATTTTAAATGATAAGGCAATCACATAATGTTACAACAGACAGCCATGCCCGAGGGAGAACTCGAATCCCCGATGGGGGAAGCCGCACGAACCGTGGCAAAGCGCCCTTAGACCGTGCGGCTACTCCGCGCAGCAGTGCTTAAGTCAGCAGAAATAAAACGAAGTACTCACGTCTGGGCAACCAGGAAGGCGGCAGAGTTATAAAGAATGGGAAGAACCCAAGAAAGGCAGATATTGTCAAATATGTGGCAAGTAATGGAAACTTGGAATCTGGATGGAAGAATTTCAAAAGGACGTCTGGATTTATCTATTACAAAAATGTAAATTTCGAAGGCAAGAGGAAGACCTATAAGACAATTGCAAGGCCAGAATTGTTGTCTTGGGGCAGAGGCAAGGGCAACAACCAAGAACCATTGCAACTGGCTTTATGTAGCAGAGATGGAGATATTGAGGTCGATATGTGGATAGACCGGATTCCAAATGAGGATGTGTAAAAGTTGTTGAAGTGCCCGTGAAAGTGCAGGAGAGGTGACTCCAGTGGTGTGGGCGTATTGTGAGAAGAGACCAAATTCATCTTGCAGGGAGTGATATGGAAATAATTGAAGTTTCCGGGGATAGAGGAAGCCCTAAAAAAAGAGGTGGGTGGACTGCATTCGAGAGGACTGTAGAGACAAACAACTGATGGAAGACGATGTGCGAAACCGGAAAAAGTGAAGAAATTTACCAAACACGTACGCCCCGTGTAAGGCAGGGAAAGACGCTGTAGAAAAAGATGAGATGCATGTTAGAGACTGTCGTAATTCGAGTAGTGGCCGAGCGGTTCTAGGCGCTTCAGTCTGGAACCGCGCGATCGCTACTGTCGCAGGTTCGAATCCTGCCTCGGGCATGGATGTGTGTGATGTCCTTCGGTTAGTTAGGTTTAAGTAGTTCTACGGTCTAGGGGACTGATGACCTCAGAAGTCCCGTAGTGCTCAGAGCCATTTGAACCATTTGAATAGTTGTTGAGATGTTTATATGTGCATTTCAAACAAGTAAAGAAGAATTCTTTGTTTTCGACAGTAATAACACTTCTTGCTTCGGAAAAGTATGGTATTCATGGTCGTACGATGTGATCGTGACCGCATTGAATAATTTGGGGCATTGTGGGCAGGGCCTCCAACCATCTCGGGAGTTTGAAACTCTAATACACCAGTTGGACACCATTTGGCATTATATCCCTCTTGAGACCAGATCGAATAACTGCTCGCAGAAGAATCAGAGGCGGACCAACACATTACTGACTTGCTCGATTTGTGAAGCTCTTGCTTTTGAATAAATCATCCAACTTCTCTGAAATTACAATCATTTGTTTGTCTGAACGTATATATCACATCTACCGATTTCCGTCCCCTTCGGATAATTCCTTTTTTTTTTTTTGGCTTAGAGTGTATTTTCTTAGTGAGATCAGGATGTGGCAGAATATGTGTACCTCTTTGGTGTTGTTCTTTCACAGTACTGGCGGCGCTCGCAGGCTGTGCCACTTCAGAGGAATGCCCTACCTTCTGCGCACAAATTTACCAGCCAGTGGCAGCCCTGTGTGGCTCCGAAATCAGGGAGTTTGGAAATCGCTGTGAATTGGAAGCACACAACTGCCTGCACAACAACGGTATTTATGTATTATTGAGCCTTGTGTGGCTCGTGTTCCTGCCATCATGTATTTTACACCCTGTTTTTAACGTACTTCCATCTCACTACGTTAATTTAAATTACTACTGTCACTGAGTTGCTGCTTTGCCTGACCGTGAGCGGTATTGGCAGCGCGTATCGATATATCCCTCTCATAGTATCTTTGCTCGACTGCTATTATTTCCCGGTCGTTTATCGTAAGCAGCTCGGATAGCGACTTCGGGTCTGTCAGTCAGTTGGAACGTGTCTGCAGTCCGGACCTGCCAGTCTGGGAGTTGCAATGCGGCACTAGTGCAGCCGGGTTGGAGCAGCAGTGAGGTCTGCGTCGACATGGCTCGCCCGACCATTGCCCCCACGCATCACGTGAACCGGGCGACGGTCTTGGTGGATCGTCGGTCGGTCGTCCTACCGAACGACGCGTTTTGGCTCGCCGATCGTTCATGAGTCGGCTGTGTGTGTGTGTGTGTGTGTGTGTGTGTGTGTGTGTGTGTGTGTGCGCGCGCGCATCTACTCCGATTTGTCTTCGTGCGTGCTTAGTTACTGTGGAGTGCCGTTCAAGTCTTCGTGTAAGTGTTTGTCAAACTGTGTGTGTAGTTGCTGTAGTTTCAACTGACAGCTTGTTTTAAGCGCTGGCGTACTGGCAGTGAATCAGAAAGTGCGAGGAGGAGAGGTCATGGCGGCAGGCAGTTCGGGTCGTGAGCTGGGCCCTGGCAGTCAGTTGCAACTCGTCTGGAGCGCAGCCCGGGCCAGCCAGTCGCCGGCTTGCAGTAGCAGTGAGTCCTGCGTGGACCGACCGTTGCCGCCACGCATCACGTAAGCCGGGCCTGACCTTTGGTGGGAGCGCGGGATTAGCCGAGCGGTCTAAAGGCGCTGCAGTCATGGTCTGTGTGGCTGGTCCCGGCTGAGGATAGAGTCCTCCTTCGGGCATGGGTGTGTGTGTTTGTCCTTAGGATAATTTACGTTAAGTAGTGTGTAAGCTTAGCGACTGATGACCTTAGCAGTTAGATCCCGTAAGATTTCACACACATCTGAACATTGGTGGATTGTTGGTCGGTCGGTGGGTCCGAGGATATCTCCGTGCGGCGTAGTCGACTGGGCCGCTGGCGGTCTCCGTGCAGTGTCGGAGTCTGCCTGTAGCTGTCCGATCGGTACGAGCATCGTCGTTCGCCGACCCAGGACGTGAAGGTTGAGTGGTTTTGAGCACTACGTTGTTGGTTCCGGCGTTGCTGTTGTGGAGGTTTTCCTGTGAGCAACAACGAGTGAAGTGTTAGAGATAGCCGCCATCAGGTGGAACTGATCAAATTAATTTATCCATAGTCAAGTGCACCAGCGGAATTTTCTGCCTTGTGGCCGTTAGTGTTCTGGTGTCCTGCCCTGGCCACTAACGTAAATTCAGGCAGTGTTCATTTTGGGTGAAGTTAACCGTATTATCTTGGTTCGTAGTTAAGTGAACCAGTGAAATTTTCTGCCTTGTGGCTGTTAGTGTTCTGGTTACCTGCCCTGGCCGCTAACGTAGTTTTTAGACAGTGTCTTTTCCTCACCTGTTGTTGCTGCCCAACATGGTGTGTAGTTTTGGCAGCTCAGTTCACATACGCGTTTGTATGGGGATTGTGATACTTGTAATTTTCTTTTGGAGCCTTGAATTCTCGTGTACTCCGTCGTGGCAAGAAAGTGGTTGGTCGGTCGGTCCGTCACTGTCCCTTGGTTGGGTTCCCATGAATTAAGTGTAGTTGGACTCACCACCTGTCTCGCCTAAGTCGCCGGCACGGTAGCTAGCTCAGCGTGTTCGGTCAGAGGGTTAGCAGCCCTCTGTAATAAAAAAAAACTGAGCTAATTGATCAACAACCAACTTAAACGGATGTCTTACGACGTCCGAAAAAAAAGTGAAAGAGGGCAGACCGATTCACTGGAGACTACTGAGTGCCGTTCTCTTAATTATCCTTTTGGCAGTGATAATGTTGGTGTTATTTACCAGTATTTTATATTTTTAATTTGGCAAAGATAGTTGTGGGCCTGAAAACATGTTCTCAGAGTGTCCTTTAAGTCCAAACATTATCGCCTTCTGCTCTTGAAAGGCTATTGTAATTTCCTCTGAAAGATTTTACAAGTTATTGAGAGCCTTCCGCCGGCGTTGGTGTTGCAAAAAGGAAATTTTTAAATTTAATGTATTGTTTTACCGACTGTTGCAGTATATATATTTCCTTACTTTGCAGAATTTAACTTTGCGGCCTTCAGCCATCCTATAGTGTTTGTCTCTTTCTGTGCACCTTGGGGGCCATCAGCCCTGTTAGAATCCTAAACATTGTGGCCTTCTGCCTTCAGTAATCATCATAATATATTTGGAATTTTGAAGATTTTATCTGGCGGCCTTCAGCCGCTCCGCATGCTGATCTCATATATGTATACGATTTATCTTATTCGTAAATTTAACTGTCATGTATTTTCAAAATTGAACTTACTCTAAAACATCTGTTTGGATGTCTTCAGCCGCGAAGCAAATTTCTTTCAAACGTGTATTTGTGAACTAAATGATAAGTTACAATTGTGAAATGAATCCGGCCTAACTCCCTCGGCCCTTTCCACAATCCTAATTACCTGTTAGCCCTGCGTGATTTAGCGGACGTTTCAATTATGAGCTACTGATTTCAAGTAAAAACTGTTCCGTGCAGGACTTTCCCATTCGAAACCCATTCTTACATTCTTACACTTCTTTGCCTACAGTTTCTTTAACTCTGTTCACGAGGGATTTTCAATATGTTTTGTGTGCCATTGTAGAAGTAACACCTCTTTATCAGCTTTGTTTGTGTCCCCATTTATGTAGTGTAGTGTTTTCCCTACTTCTAGAAAATTTTATATTTTCCAAATGTTCTCAAAAATCAGAAGTAAAAGCATTTATGGTTTCTTATTATTACTATCATTATAAATGTTAGTCACTTTTATTCACCTACTTGTCCAGCATACTCTTCTGCTCTGAAGAACAGGGAACTGAACCTCAGGCGGATCGGCTCAGGCTTGACGAATGTTAGCCTTGGCCATCCGTAAGTGCAAGTGTGGCTTTTAGACCGTTTGCCACATTCGTTTAAACGCCCAGTACAGTGTTTTCACTTCTGGATGTGAAAGAGTGATGGTGAGAAGGAATCGAAGGAAAGCGTCAATAGAAGAAATGGTGGGATGGGAAGACGTACTTGTTTTGGGACGAAATGGTGGTAAAAAAGGAAAGACAAGACGCTATTATGTAGATGCAACTGAAGAATGATACAGCAGGAATAAAAAAAGAACTCGACGGGAAACCCTTATACAGCTAACTGCGCTCGAGAGATAGGTTGTTTTAGTGAATCATCTTATCTCTCTCCCCCCCCCCCCCCCCCATACCAGAGTAGCTTCAGAACAGAAACCAAAAACCTTTGACTAATAGTTACTATTAAAATCAGTCTTGATGACATTTATTTATTTTGGTAACTGGTTTCGACCACGCCTGTGGTCATCTTCAGACCTATCAGTCAAATACAAAGTCTGATCAGATACATTGACGAAAATTATATAAAACTACAAAATTCCCTTTACTTTCTGACTGATTATATATACACGATTTATATTTCTATATTTGTGTTATAAACATTTTTATATACTTATGTGCAAGTGATCTTATTCTATGATAACATAGTCTGTCTCATAAGTTTTAGCCACTCTTCACTTTTTCTTTTTCCTTTACATTTTACAAAGTAGCAAAAGATAATATAAACTGTTATTATATATGTAATGTTGTGCATATATTTTGTCACCTGCTTTAGTGTTTGTCACAGGTACCTGTTAATTCCGTACATTACACTGTCATTGTTTTATTCTTAGTCTTCTAGTACCATTTTTTATACTTTAAGTATATTCTTGTTTATAAGACTGGCATGTAAAATAAAACATAGCATTGCCGTTTAATATTGTCACATGTAAAATTTGAAATATATATAGGAGCGTTATAGGCAGTATTTCAAGAATATGCACAAGTACTGTGCCCTCTCGATTATTTTTTCTTAGTTTTCATCTGCAGGAACTAATTATCTATAGAATAATCTCTACAAATGGATATCTTGTTACACCTTGGAATTGTAAATGTACAGCATTTACTAAAACACATCAGTCAACGATTTTTGCACCTTCCTTAAGGGAAAGGGCCCTGGTTTTCATAACGACATGGTGCCGTTAATGTTACGTCGTCTGACGTGACAGCGTTTACCTATCGATATTAGAACAACCTCGTTGGAGAGTAGCCTGCCGCCACTTCTTTGGAATGGCGTCTATACTTGCCGTGGTAACCAGTAGCTTCTATGTGGTTCTCAGACAGTCCCAGAGAGGGCAACCCATGTACTGTAGAAACAATTTTTATTTGTCATATGGTTAATATTTTTACATACGTTGTCTAACAATAGCTGTTCAACCAGCTACTTTCCATGTATTTTTCACATTCTTGTCATTGTTATTTTAATTACGAAATTTTACGTTATTTGACTTTTAATCCATTGGTTAGCGCTGACATCATTCTGTCAAAAGTGGACGGAGCCTCCAGTATGTAAGTAAGACGTGCACTGCTCTATCTAGCAGTGATTACCACCAGAACGAGGTTCCTGCGCATACAGAATTTTGGTAATTCATAGTTTTATAACTTTGTATTTTTATATAATTTTCTTCCGTGTATGTAGCCCTCTGATCAGACTTTGTATTTGACTTGGTCTGAAGGTGACCACGGGTGTGGTCGAAACCGGTTACCAGAATAAATTTCTGATCAAGACTGATTTTAATAGTAACTATTAGTAATAACATTGATCGCTGTCTGCTCCCGCGATGTATTCAAAAATGAAAAACCTTTGAGCAGTTATTTTTAAATTGTCTCAGCATCAGCTCGCTCAAATGGTTTAATTAAAGACTAATACTGATTACCAAGTCATCGTCCTTCGATCTGAATAAATTACATAAGTAACGAGTTGCTATGTAAGGTGCTCAAATCATGTGGTGATGGCTTGGCAATGAATCGAAACCGATAACGAATCATCTGAGCGACCTGAGTCTGCAATATAATGTGTAATGCATTTCACTATAAAATGTTCACTGTATTTCTCTAAAACAGTGTGCCTAGACAGTATGAACACAACGCTAACCTCTGTCGTCCCATGAACCTTTAAATATTCAGGCACAGTGTGGCTGCTCTGAAGCACACATGAAACGCAACGTGAGTAGGCTTGCAATTAATGAAGATGAACATGGTCTTGCGGCATCTTTTTCTACTACTGCTACTATTGTTGCAAACCTAGTCAGCACTAGGATTTCAGTCCGCCGTTTGGGAGAATCTTGTGTGCTGAATTGCAGGTTAACCAGCAGCGTTCGCGTAGGGAAATGTGTGAATTCCTAAGGCACCAAACTGTTTAAGTCATCGGTCCCTAGACTTACACACTAAACTAACTTACGCTTAGAACAGGCCGGCCGGGGTGGCCGAGCGGTTCTAGGTGCTGCAGTCTGAAGCCGCGCGACCGCTACGGTCGCAGGTTCGAATCCTGCCTCGGGCATGGATGTGTGTGATGTCCTTAGGTTAGTTAGGTTTAAGTAGTTCTAGGTTCTAGGGGACTGATGACCTCAGAAGTTAAGTCCCATAGTGCTCAGAGCTTTTTGAACCATTTTTGAACAACACACACGCCCATACCCGAGGGAGGACTCGAAGCTCCGGCGGGAGGGGCCGCGCAGTCCGTGACATGTCGCCTCAAACTGCGCGGACACTTCGCGCGGATTCTCGTACGGTTAAGAGTTCTCCGACGTGACCTACCGGTGGGTGCGCTCGCGTTATGTTTTACAGGGAAGTGCGAAGCACTGCCCACTAACTTAATAGCAATGCTTGTCCTGTGCTACTCCGCTCTCTTAATGTCTGCAGTTTTCTTTTCCTTAAAGAAGCAAGAAGAATCCGTTTGTATTTGTCTTGGCCATTTTTCCAGTATTAAAATAAGATTACATCCTTCGCTTGCAAATAAAGTTTTAGAGGTATTTTCTATGATTGTACGGTAAACCTAGAAGTTAAACAATATCTTTCTGTGTTGTTTCCAACTTCCACTGTTCCAATGAAAGCCGACTGTTATCAGTCTGAGAATAAGGGTGATGTATATCGAAGCTGATTGCTACTGGCAACTTGAAAATAAGACGAAGACGAGGAAAATAATAAATTATGTTGTCAGGCACACTCTTATAAGCTAAAGCATTATGACCGCCTACTTAGAAGCGTGATTCTGTGTGCCATGGATTCGACAAGTACTTAATAGGTTTCCATGAGTTTGTGGCACCACATATCTACGTACTGGTCACACATTTCCCGTAGCTGACGGGCGAATGGTTTCTGGACGTGGAGCTGGCGTCCGATAGTGTCCTACTTGGGTTTCATCGGATTCGTTGTTGTTGTTTTGGTCTTCAGTCCAGAGACTGCAGAGACTGGTTTGATGCAGCCCTCCATGCTAGTCCATCCTGTGCAAGCTTCATCATCTCCCAGTACCTACTGCAACCTACATCCTTCTGAATCTTTAGTGTATTCAATTGTTGGTCTCCCTCTACGATTTTTACCCTCCACGCTGCCCTCCAGCACTAAATTGGTGATTCCTTGATGCCTCAGAACATGTCCTACCAACCGATCCATTTTTCTAGTCAAGTTGTGCCACAAGCTCCTCTTCTCACCAATTCTATTCAATACCTCCTCATTAGTTATGTGATCTACCCATCTAATCTTCAGCATTCTTCTGTAGCACCACATTTCGAAAGCTTCTATTCTCTTCTTGTCTAAACTATTTATCGTCCACTTTTCACTTCCATACATGTCTACACTCCATACAAATACTTTCAGAAACGACTTCCTGACACTTTAATCCATACTCGATGTTAACAGATTTCTCTTCGTCAAAAACGCTTTCCTTGCCATTGCCAGTCTACATTTTATATCCTCTCTACTTCGACCATCATCAGTTATTTTGCTCCCCAAATAGCAAAACTCCTTTACTACCTTAAGTGTCGCATTTCTTAATCTAATTCCCTAATTATCGCCCGACTGAATCTACTACAGTACATTATCCTCGTTTTGCTTTTGTTGATGTTCATCCAATATCCTCCTTTCAAGACACTGTCTATTCCGTTCATCTGCTCTTCCAAGTCCTTTGTTGTCTCTGACAGAATTACAATGTCATCGGCGAACCTCAGTTTTTGTTTCTTCTCCATGGATTTTAATACCTACCTTTAATACCTTAATACCAATTCAGAGAAGCCAAATTTGAAGTGCAAGACATCAACGTGAGTTCACTATCATGCTCCTCAAACCACTGCAGCACGATTCTGGGCTTGCGACGCGGTCAGTTATACTGCTGGAAGATGGCATCGCTGTTGAAGTCAAGCTAAGGGGTTACAGCTGGAACCTAATATGTTCATGTAGTCTGTAGCTGTCACGGTGCTTTCGATTACTGCCGCAGGTATCATGGAAGCCTAGGGAATGTCCCCTATAACATAATACTACTCCCACAGACCTGCGTGCGTGGTGCACTGTACGTTTCGAGCAGACGTGCCTGGATGACAGCCTATCTGGACTCGACGATCGACCTGGTTTAACAATAAACGGGATTCGTCCGACCAGGCGACACGATTCCATTTATCCGCGGTCCAATTTCGATGATCCCCTGCCCACTGTAATAACTGACAATTTCGTTGGATCAGCATGGGAACACATAGGGGCCCTCTGCTGTGGAACGTCATGTTCAATACTGCACGCTGATGGGTGTGCTCCAAAACACTCGTACCTGCGCCAGCACTGTACTGTGTCGTCAGATCTTCCACATAACGTCGCCTATCCTGCTTTAGAGAGCGCACACGCCTCCGATTTACACTACTGGCCATTAAAATTGCTACACCAAGAAGAAATGCAGATGATAAACGGGTATTCATTGGAAAAATACACTATACTAGCGTTGACATGTGATTACATTTTCACGCAATTTGGGTGCATAGATCCTGAGAAATCAGTACCCAGAACAACCACCTCTGGCCGTAATAACGGCCTTGATACGCCTGGGCATTGATTCAAACAGAGCTTGAATGGCGTGTACATGTACAGCTGCCCATGCGGCTTCAACACGATATGACAGTTCATCAAGAGTAGTGACTGGCGTATTGTGACGAACCAGTTGCTCGGCCACAATTGACCAGACGTTTTCAATTGGTGAGAGATCTGCAGAATGTGATGGCCAGGGCAGTAGTCGAACATTTTCTTTATCCAGAAAGGCCCGTACAGGACCTGTAACATGCAGTCGTGCTTTATCCTGTTGAAATGTAGGGTTTCGCAGGGATCGAATGAAGGGTAGAGCCACGGGTCGTAACACATCTGAAATGTACGTCCACTGTTCAAAGTGTGTCAATGCGAACAAGAGGTGACAGAGACGTGTAACCAATGGTACCCCATACCATCACGCCCGGTGATACGCCAGTATGGCGATGACGAATACACGCTTCCAATGTGCGTTCACCGCGAGGTCACCAAACACGAATGCGACAATCATGGTGCTGTAAACAGAACCTGGATTCATACGAAAAAAAAATGACGTTTTGCCATTCGTGCACCCAGATTCGTCGTTGAGTACACCACCGCAGGCGCTCCTTTCTATGATGCAGCGTCAAGGGTAACCACAGCCATGGTCTCCGAGCTGATAGTCCACGCTGCTGAAAACGTCGTCGAACTGTTCGTGCAGAAGGTTTTTGTCTTGCAAACGTCCCCATCTGTTGACTCAGGGTTTGAGACTTGGCTGCACGATCCGTTAAAACCGTGCGGATAAGATGCCTGTCATCTCGACTGCTACTGATACGAGGCCGTTGGGATCCAGCACGGCGTTCCGTATTACCCTCCTGAACCCACCGATTCCATATTCTGCTAACAGTCATTGGATCTCGACCAACGTGAGCAGCAATGTCGCGATACGATAAACTGCAATCGCGATAGGCTACAATCCGACCTTTATCAAACTCGGAAACGTGATGGTACGCATTTCTCCTCCTTACACGAGACATCACAACGTTTCACCAGGCAACGCCGTTCAACTGCTGTTTGTGCATGAGAAATCGGCTGGAAACTTTCCTCATGTCAGCACGTTGTTGGTGTCGCCACCGGCGCCAACTTTGTGTGAATGCTCTGAAAAACTAGTCTTTTGCATATCACAGCATCTTCTTCCTGTCTGTTAAATTTCGCGTCTGCAGCACGTCATCTTCTTGGTGTAGCAATTTTAATGGCCAGTAGTGTATGTTCTGTGATGAGTTATGGACGTCCAGCTTCTTGTCGCGTACTCGTGGTTTCAGCACTCTTCAACCACCTTCCATAGCTGCTCACAACAGTAGCACGCGAACAGGCGACCAGCTTCAGTTACCGAGACGCTCGCTCCCAGACACCGGCCCACAGCAATCTGGCTTATGTCAAAGTCGCTTAAGTCGGCAGATTTCCGCATTTGCACCACTTGTCATCGCTAGAATGATTCCCCATCCGTCTCTGCTCCGCTAATGTTCTTTTACCGCGTTATGTGCCCTCAGCGCTACCATGCAGCGCACAACCTCGCGGTTGGCAGTGGTCGTAATGTTTTGGCTCATAAGTGTATGTGGCTGGTCTACATTTAATCACAGATTTCGCAATAAGGTTTTATACATCAGTTTTCGAAACATGCCTAGCAGCAAACCAATAGTCACCTACTTTGTAAGAAAGAATCATTTCAGTACATGTTCCAGGTCGCTTTCGTCATCTAGCCAAAAGACACAGCACCGACATTTATTATGCAGTATGTCCTACGTAACTACACTTTTAAGTTGAAAAGTACTACAGACATCCGGCATGTATGCTGACTAGCGACACAAAGTGAATGGGTCCACTATTGAAACTCAGCTTTCACGGGCGATGTTCATGCTCGTGGGCCAGAGTGGAATATTAGTTTGAGATGGGAGCCGCTGATGTAAGACTCCGGAAGCGTTAAAAAGTGAAGGTCATTGGGAGTGGCTGGCCGACAGAGATACCGTGCCGAAAAATATGGGAACAGTGAGAATTGTACTTAGAAATTAACGGCGTTGGAGCAGTCTCTTGCTTTGGAGATGGCATAATCATCTGAGCTTAGTATTTTGGTGCTTCTTGAACTTCCTTTTTTAAAAAAAGCGGCTTACGATTATGCTCTACTTACGTAATGCTTGACAGTGTGCCATTCCCTTGGGGACTGGCGTCTCACTGTCGTGCCAGAGGGTCGTGCAACTGACGGGGAGAACACACAGCTATTGACATCACCTGATTTCATATAAACTTCACTCATTGGAGGAGGGGTCAGAATAAGCGAACGCGCGTCTCGGCATATCCGTAAGTATACGACAGTTTCCGAGAAAACGTCGTTCAAAGTTTTCGAGGTACTTTAGGTACTTCTAGCCCATGATAAGTTTAACCGCTGCGGTGGCAGAATGGCTTTACAGTTTTGTGCCCCGTGTTCGAAACATGATTTCTTTTGTTTCTGTTTTTTTTTTGTCTATCAGTCTCTGTAGAAGATTACTAAACGAATGTTTTCTGATGTACGCTACTGGCCACTAAAATAGCTACACCACGAAGATGACGTGCTACGTGCTACAGACGCGAAATTTAACCGACAGGAAGAAGATGCTGTGATATGCAAATGCGCCGGTGGCGACGCCTGCAACGTGCTGACATGGGGAAAGTTTCCAACCGATTTCTCATACACAAACAGCAGTTGACCGGCGTTGCCTGGTGAAACGTTGTGATGCCTTGTGTAAGGAGGAGAAATGCGTATCATCACGTCTTCGTCTTTGATAAAGGTCTGATTGTAGCCAATCACGATTACGGTTTATCGACTCGCGACGTTGCTCCTCGCGTTGGTCGAGATCCAATGACTGTTAGTAGAATATGGAATCGGTTTGTTCAGGAGGGTAATACAGAAGCCGTGCTGGATCCAAACGGCCTCGTATCACTAGGTGACAGGAATCTTATCCGCATGGCTGTAACGGATCGTGCAGTCACGTCTCGATCCCCGAGTCAACAGATGGGGACGTTTGCACGAACAGTTCGACGACGTTTTCAGCAGCGTGGACTATCAGCTCGGAGACCATGGCTGTGGTTACCCTTGACGCTGCATCACAGAAAGGAGCGCCTGCGATGGTGTAGTGTACTCAACGACGAACCTGGGTGCACGAATGGCAAAACTCCATTTTTTCGTATGAATCCAGGTTCTGTTTACAGCATCATGATGGTCGCATCGGTGTTTGGCGATATCGCGGTGAACGCACATTGGAAGCGTGTATTCGTCATCGCCATACTGACGTATCACCCGGCGTGATGGTATGGGGTGCCATTGGTTACGCGTCTTGGTCACCTCTTGTTCGTATTGACGGCACTTTGAACAGTGGACGTTACATTTCAGATGTTACGAGCCGTGGCTCTACCCTTCATTCGATCCCTGCGAAACTCTACATTTCAGCAGGGTAATGCACGACCGCAACTGGTTCAACTGGCTCTGAGCACTATCCGACTTAACTTCTGAGGTCATCAGTCCCCTAGAACTTAGAACTACTTAAGCCTAACTAATCTAAATACATCACACACATCCATGCCCGATGCAGAATTCGAACCTGCGACCGGAGCGGTCGCGCGGTTCCAGACTGTAGCGCCTAGAACCGCTCAGCCACTCCGGCCGGCGAAAATGTAATCACATGTCAGTTCTAGTAGAATATATTTGTCCAATGAATACCCGTCTGTCATCTGCATTTCTTCTTGGTGTAGCAATTTTAATGGCCAGTAGTGTAGTTTAACCGTTGCGGTGGCAGAATGGCTACATAGTTTTGTGCCCCGTTTTCGAAACAAGATTTTTTGTTTTTGTGTTTTATTTATTTACCAATGTCTATAGAAGATTACTAAAAGAGTGTTTTCTAATATATGTCCAAACAACGTTGTCCTTATTCGTCTACTAACTGTCTGTCTGGTGAGTGAAGAAAAAAAAGGAATAAATGAAAAATACTTGAAATTGTTTACGGTGAACAGTGGAGCGCAGTGGTTGGCACAGTGGATTCGCATTCGGGAGGACGACTGCATGAACCGCTTCCGGCCATCCTTGATCTCCCTAAACCGCTTAAGGCAAATGTCTCATTGGTTCCTTCGGAAGGACGCGGGCACGTTCCTTCTCCATCCTTCCCTAATCCGGGCTGGTGCTCCGTTCCTAATGACCTAGTTGTCGACGAAATGTTAAACACTAATTTCCTCCTCCTCCTCCGAAAACTTCATCAGTGTTGTTGATATTTCTATGGCGAGTGAGGTACGCTGTTCATTGTTAGAAATTTCTATATTTTCAATGTTTCTACGATCGGAATCAGTCAAGGGAATGCACCAAATATCCCTGAAGACTAAACAGAAGAATGAGAAGAGTTAATATAAGAAGAGTTAATATAAGAACTGATAGAAAAATTAAATATAAAAATACGAGAATTTTTTAAAAAAATTGTACGCTTGAAAATACCATGGACACGTATATTACATAATAAACGAATGGCGATTGTTGTGGAGCCCAGATGGTCACTTTAGAATTAATATTACGCCTTGATACCCGCTAATATGATAAACATCCGTGTAGTAATGTTCTCGAGGCATCGGTAGATAAACGGGAAAAATAAAATAAAACCAATAATCGGGATTCGAACATGGAGCGCAAAAGTGCGTAGCCTCGACGTAACCCATTATGCCAACAAATCGGCTGAACTTACCGCCTGCTAAAAGGTATATAAATTACTGAGGAAACTGCGTTTTCTCACAAAAACGGTCGGGTATCTACAAATGACCTGAGACACGTGCTCGCTTGTTTTGACCCCTCTTCCACTGAGCGAAGTGTTTGGGAATCAGCTGATGGCACTCACCGTGTAGCCGTCGTGATGGAGGAAGACTAGCTTGTGGTTAGGAGAAATAAGTTGCGGCCGATGAAGCCAAACACCCGTCTCGGGCGTACTTCTTCATACTGGCCACTCCGATGGGATGCGGTCACCCTCACCCCCCCCCCCCCCTCCCGCCTCTCCCTGCTCCCCCATATTATTAGGACGCTGCCCACTGACACGCGACCCCATTTTCCAGATGCAGGAATTCCCAGTTCATAATGCTTGTGGTGCAGATATTACTAAATGCAACCATTTCACAGAGTACATTCCATATTTTGAAGAGAGGGAAGTAGAAAATTTAAGTGGGTACTTGCTTTCTACTTTAGCCGACTACGTGACATGCGTGCTGAAACTTTTCAAATGTTGTGCAGAATTTTGACTCCGGGTTAAGCATTTATAAGCTGGAGGTTTTAATGTGTTACATAGTGACTCGTACATCCTTGATTATTCCAGTGATCATGATCACATTTATTCGTCATATTAGTCATAATGATTTACATTTAGTCAATCACATTTATCCGTCGTAGAGTTTTTGACTTTTCAATTCTTTAATTTAAAAATTCATTCTAGTAATGATGAGAGGTATGCTTTGTCTCTCTCTCTCTCTCTCTCTCTCTCTCTCTCTCTCTCTCTCTCTCCCCTTCCTTTCAAGGGCGCAAACATGACTGTTCCAAGTTCTACATTGCGCCTTGTCAACAAGTTAATAAGTGGTGGGAGAGATGTGGGTTCGTAGCACTTAAAAATATCGTACAGAAATAATGTTGGCTTTTTCGTTTCTATTCTTCCTCCTTTCGAAAGTGCTCTTTCTGCACTGAAAAAATCTTGTTCTTCAGTAATTTGGCATATGTTTCTGAGGTCGGATTCTACATCATTTCGTTAATTTATTCTACGGAAGGAACTGTAATGCACACCATTCGCCTGCGTATCTTTTGGATAGCTGAGTGTTTTCGTGTGGTGACTACTTGTGGCGTGTGTTTCTGCGTCGAAGATTAGAAATTGTCAGTATTAAGGATATGACTGGAACCATCATTCAGAGCGCTGAAGTCTAGTAAACATGAACTCTGAAATGCATACCTTATGAACTACCAGCGCTTGTTCATCTTCGCGATTGTGAAACACATCTCTTCCACTGAACAAGTTCTCCTAACTGTAAAAGTATAAATTTTAGAGTCCATATATACTAGACAGTTTTTCCATATTTTGATCCATACTGCCTCCTCCCAAAATATGGAAAGCAAACAGCTCGCAGTAGAAGAGATTTCTTTCAGAGTATCTAAGATGAAGAATTGCTAGTAGCTCGTAAGATGTGCATTCCAGAGCCCATGTTTACTGGACATTTTTGCTCCGAATTCTCGTTCCTGTCATATTCTTAATGTTGACCATTCCTTTTGGGGCACCATGTATGCTTTGGATATTTACGCTGTATACTTTCCTCTCTAAGAGTAATTTAGCAAAAAAACTGTTTATGGAAAACTGAAAATGATTACCTGCTACTTTTGAGCCATACAAAGCTGCGAGGAAACTTACCATCAAACTTTGCAAACAGCTTCTTATGCCATTTTTTACCTTTATTATTACCAAGTCTGTGTCGTTTGCCAGCCATGAATGGATAGACTGAGTTACAAAACTGATACATTACAGTAGAAATAATGTGTAACTTAAAAACAAATTTTAACAGATTAACCATTTTACTCTGGATATATTTAATCTACTGCTGAAATTTGAGTTCTCTGATAGTCACTAGTTTTGGAGGAAGTTCAGTAGATCCATTCATTGCGAAGAAACTGGAGGAGACGATATTTGGAAAGTCTCATGGTAATTAGTCGCCGTCCAACTTTCGTTCTGCTTTGTGCAGCATTCATAATGGGCCAAAGAAAACTCATACAGTCGTATGTACTTTTAAAAATTCTAGACTTTGAACTCGTGAATAGTCAAATAATGATGCTGAGAATGATGATTACGACTTAACGTCAATTTTTGCAGCACAAGATTTGTTCTTCTAGTACTTAACGAATCAGTTTTTTGACAAATGCACTTCACAGCAAGCCTGATATTTTAAATTGAATATTCTACAAGCGTAAACAAACGCATTGTTTATTGCATTAATATGGAAATGTATTTAATTTCAGCATTATGTTCTGTTTCAGAATGCAAAGGCTGACGTTACCAGGAGCGATACGACGCCAGCAGCACTGTGATGACTGATGTATCAGTCGAAGAAATGGTTGACAGATGTTTTTAGAGGCTTTGTGATTTGCTGACGGAAACAAATTAATTGTAGAAATTAAATACAGACATGTGGGCGTGTTATTTTCATTGTGTATTTTTTCATGTTTCCTGCTTCGTCTCGAGTATTTTATTTCACTTATGTACCACATTTTAGTGCGGATAGGTATTCGATGACGTCGGCGAACTTACAACGTCCACGGTTCGCTCGTTCATTTCACAGCCAACCTTTTCTCGGCTACTGTTCGTTTCATATTTTTCAGTTTGGAATTTTTATTACAGCTGAAATTTTTACAGCATCCCAAGCCTCTGTAGAAGTTCTTAAATCAAAGACAAGTGAAACCACAGTGAAACAGCATTGCTGTTGTATGAGACGTCGTCACTGTAAAAATGACTTTCGTAAAAGCTGATCGTTGTCTTACGTAATTAAGTAACGCACGCAAATTTACATTTAATATTAATCCACTGACCTTACACAACATTTCACTTACATTATGTTTCAATTGTTAGCTCATTTACAGTCTTACACACAGACTCCTCAGAATAATAGAACAAATTCCTTTTCATCCGTGATTGCTGTATTATTGTGAGTATGACTGGTAGTTGCTTTACACTTCCGAAAAACATTACCGATCAAGTTACCACAATGTTCGCAGATATATTTTTGATTATGGGTGGTCTTGTCTAGGATATATTCATCAAGTTTCTATTTCTAGTTTCGTAAATATGGACGCTGGCCCAAGTTTAGTACAAATAGGCACTCCTTTTGGACGTTGACAGAACAAGGAATACGTACAAGTTGGGAAAAGCAAATATTTTGCATTCATTGAAGTCTTTTTGTACAAGAAATTGTGCTCTATTATTCAAAAATGCATCTTACAATATTTTTCCGAAAGAAAAAAATATTATTAGCGCCAGTAGAGTTTCCCAGGGGTCTTACATTAGTTCATAGTTCATCCAACCGACTAATAAATCAGGACATCATTGTCTCCTGAGGTATGCTATCATCATTAACTTATTACACATCTTTTTTGTTTAGGTGTTCCGTACATACAATGTGACCAAAAGTACCCGGACTTCTGTTAGTGGACATTATTTCTGTTGCTACTGCTTCTCAGCTGACGTCACTGTTGTCCCCACCTCCTTTTATACTGGCGGATGCGTCTCTTGTGACATCTGGTGGTCGACTGCGCATGATACACACTGATGAAGCAAAACATTATGACCACCTGCATAATAGCTTGTTCGTACACACATACATTAATACTTGTTCCATAGATCATAAATACATTTCGTAACGATGTGAAACGTGTGACTTTAATGTGAGTTTTCTTTACACAAAATAATTGGTTTTTTAGTTACTACTTCATACCTAAAAACTCGTCTATTGAGTAGGAGTTGTCATTCATAAATTCTTTTAATGTGTTTTTAAATGTTGGTTGGCTGTCAGACTTTTAATGCTATTTGGGAAATGACCAAAGATTTTTGTGGCAGTATACTCCAACCATTTCTGTGCCAAAGTGAGATTTAATCCAGAATAATAAAGATCATCCTTTCTTCTGATGTTGTAGCTATGCACCTCGCTGTTATTTTTGGAATGGGATGGGTTATTAGTAACAAAACTCAAAACTCAAAAAATGTTCAAATGTGTGTGAATTCCTAAGGGACCAAACTGCTGAGGTCATCGGTCTCTAGACGAACACACTACTTAAACTAACACTAAGGACAAACATACACATCCATGCCCGAGGGAGGACTCGAACCTCCGGCGGGAGGAATAACAAAACTCATAAGTGAATACACGTATCGCGAAGGTACTGTGAATATTCTGAGTTCCTTAAAATAAATGTGTGCAAAGTGATCTTGGATGGGCTCCAGCCATTATTCTGATTACACGCTTTTGTGCAATGAATACTTTCTCTCTTAATGAGGCCCCAAAATATGATGCCATATGAAAGGAGTGAATGAAAATAGGCATAGTAGGCTAATTTACTGATATATTTATCACCAAAATTTGCAATAACACTAACAGCATAAGTAGATGAACCTAACCGTTTCAGCAGATCATCGATGTGTTTCTTCCAATTCAGTTTCTCATAAATGCATACACCCAGAAATTTCAAATATTCTGCCTTAGCAGCAGACTTCATAGACTATATTTATCAATGGTGTTATGCCATTTACTGTACAGAATTGTATAAACTGCTTTCTCAAAATTTAGTGAGAATCCATTTGCAGAGAACCACATAATGATTTTCTGAAAGATATTATTTGCAATTCCCTCAGGTGATTCTTGTTTGTTAGGTGTGATAACTATACTTGTATCATCAGAAAAAAGAACTAGCTTTGCACCTTCATGAATATAGAGTGGCAAGTCATTAATATATATTAAGAACAATAAGGGATCCAAGACTGAAACACGTTGAACACCATTCTTGATACTTCCCCAGTTAGAGGACTCTGCTGATTTTTGCAGACTCTGTACTATTAATTTCAACCTTCAACCTTCTGCATTCTTCCAGTTATATACGAATTAAACCGTTTGTGCGCTGTTCCACTCATACCATCATACTTAAGCTTATCTAGAAGAATTTCATGATTGACACAATCAAAAGCTTTTGAGAGATCACAAAATATCCCAATGGGTGATCGGATATTCAATGCATTTAATATTTGAGAAGTGAAAGCACATATAGTATTTTCTGTTGAAAAGCCTTCCTGTAAGCCAAATTGACATTTTGTTAGTACTTCATGTTTACAAATGTGATACTCCTATTGAATACATTACTTTTTAAAGAATTTTGGATAAAACTGCCAGAAGTGAGATTGGGCGGTAGTTGTTAGCATCAGACCTATCCCCTTTTTATGCAATGGTTTAACAATAGCGTATTTCAGTCTACTGGAAAACTGCCCTGTTTCAGTGATCTACTACATATGTGGCTGCGAATTCTACTTACTTGTTGGGACCAAGTTTGTCCGTCCTTAGAACGAAATACATCGCTGATTCTGCGTATCACGGATCCGTTAGTTTGTTGGTAGGTTTGTGGAGGTATGTGGCATTAGAAGTCTATGCACAGGTCATGTAATTCGCGTAAATAACGGGCCGCTGACTTGCGTATGCGACGATGGCTCCGGATGTCGACCCTTATGGGTTTGCTAGGATTTACGTCAGGCGAATTTAGAATTTGGAGTCTGAGACATCAACGTGAATTCACAATAATGCTGCTCAAACCACTGTTTTATGGTCAGACGCCGAGACACGGATAATTGTACTGCTGAAAGATATCAAGCATGAAGTAATGCAGGTGATTCGCAGCTGTCAGCGTGTCTGCCATTGCTACCACAGGTCCAGTGCAAGCGCAGGAGAATACCTTCCATAGCACAATACTGCTTCCACCAGTCTGTGTCCGTGACGCGCTGTACGTTTCGAACCGCCCTTTAGGTCGGTGACGACGTTTGTGGAGGCGACCACCGACCTAGTGTAGCAAAATTCTGATTCACCCGAAGAGCCGACCCGTTTCCCTTGATCGACGGTGCCCGCAACAGTCGTGAATCACTATGTCGTTGGGTCAATATGTGGACACGTAGGGGCGGTCTGCGATGGAGCTCCCTGTTGAACAATGAAACACTTGTGTGTGCACCAGCGATGTGTTCGTTCAGCAGAGATGCCGCAGATCACCACCTATCCTACTTCGCAAAGCAGACAAGCAACTGAACCCCACTTTCTGTGAAGAGCCGTGGGCATCCAACCATTAAGTGCCTAATCGTAGTTTCAATATCCTTTTACCTCTTTCTGTAGATGCTCACGACAGTATCACGTGAACATTCGACTTGCTTCGCCGTTTTCGAGACACCTGTTCGCAGGCTCTGAGTAATAATAGTGTGCCCTTTGTCAAAACTCTATCTGAATGGATTGCCGCATCCGCACCATCTTCGCTTGGGTGATACCCCATCTGTGTCTGCTCCGCTTGCTACCGCGTCACTTGCCCGCAACGCCACCAAGCGGCATTCAACGGCGCGGTGGGCAGTGGTCGTAATGTTTTGGCTTATCAGTGTAAGTGTGCCCCTATACTTCTGATCACGCACTCTAGCTTATCGTTGAGATGAATATACAACAATCTCAATGACTTTTTCGCAAGACCTGGCACGCCAATTTCAACATTCCATGACGTGAAGGGAGGATATACAGGGCGAAAAGTATTTAAACCGACAAACTCTGGGAGGTTGTAGGGGACATAAAAACATATTTTTCCCTAATGTCATTTTTTCCTATGAGGAGTATTTAAACCGGTGGAGGCCGTATTACGATCTTCTGTTGTAGGCAACTACTGTCCACCAGTAATAGTGCGTTGTCTCTGTTTACTAATGGAGCGATACACCTGGAGCGAGTACACTGATATGGTTGGTGCGTACTACGTAGCACACCGCAACGGACGAGCTGCACAGCGGGTTTATCAACAACAATATCCTAATCACCGTATCCCGCATCATACGACCTTTGCTGCAGTGTACCAACGTCTGCGTGAGACCGGGTCATTTAGCAGGTTACCTGGACAGGGACGCCATCGCACGGTAAGAACGCTGCAATTTGAGGAAGCTGTCTTGCAGCATGTGGAGCGACATCCTTCAATCGGCACTTGTGCAATTGCACGTAACACGGGGACGAATCAGACGAATGTACGAACAGTACTTCGAGAGCAATCGTTGCGCCCATTTCAGTTACAGCGTGTCCACAACATGGAACCAGTTATTTATCAACCCAGAGCACAGTTTTCGCAGTGGTACCTGGAACAGTATGAAATGCAACCTACATTTCCATCCTCTGTGTTGTTTACCGATGAAGCAACGGTCGGGCGTGATGGAGTCTTCAACATGCACAATTCGCACGTATTGAGTGAGGATAACCCACACGTCACAGTTACTAGAGCTCATCACGTGCGGTTCTTCATTAATGTGTGGATCGGTGTTGTTGGGGATTGTTTAATTGGGCCGTATCTGTTACCTACGCCATTAAATGGCAGGGACTATTAAAATTTCCTCGCCAGAATTGCTGGAAGGCGTCCCGCTCCCTACAAGACAACGCGTGTGGTTGCAACATGACGGGGCGCCGGCACATTTCCGTCGTCGTGTGCGTCGATTCCTGGACCGATGGTTCGGCATTTTTGAAAATCTACTGTAATTGAAATTGGGTTGTGGTAATGTGTTGTCTCTCGGTCATAAAAAAATGGAAAAGTGTTTGTTGGTTTAATTAAATAGCCGCCAGAGAAATACTCCTAATAGGAAAAAATGACATTAGGGAAAAATATTTGTTTTGATGTCCCCTACAACCTCCCAGAGTTTGTCGGTTTAAATACTTTTCACCCTGTATACAGTACGTGCAGTTTTACCGTTTACCTGTTAATCGTTGAACTATTACGGTACCTCCCTCATTACGAGGTAAATTATTTGAACCATAGCATTCATATCTGTGAGAGATGTAATAAAAAAAGTGTCATCTGAATGCTTACCGCTTTAAATAACTCAATAATCTGTCAGATCATTTGAAACCTCCCATTAGAAAAATTATGAATGACTGTGCTGGTAAACCTCTTACATTATTTGATGTTCAAACAGTTGCGCAAAACTGAACGTACTCACACATTTCTCTCTTTACTTATTCTGAAAATCACTAAACTGACATGCAATATTTTTTTAGCGCAACGCAATCTGACTTTCAATAATCCCTAAACAACAATGGCCCTGACCAACAATAACCTATACCTTTCATGAATCACTTACCCCACAAAAATCTTCGTTACTCGAACTACTGCAATACAGCGGACGTCAATACTGCCAGCTAAATAAAAGATTCTAACTACTGAAGGCACTAACTACTGATAGGCACAGTTAGCAAATGAAACATTTTGATAGAGAACAAACAATGTATTTACCTTAATAGTGTTGAAAAGTCATCATCTACTCTGTAGGAATCAGCATGGGTTTCGAAAAAGACGGTAGTGTGAAACCCAGCTCATGCTATTCGTCCAGAAGACTCAGAGTGCCATAGATACGGGTTCACAGGTAGATGCCGTGTTTGACTTCCGCAAGGCGTTCGATACAGTTCCCCACAGTCGTTTAATGAACAAAGTAAGAGCATATGGACTATCAGACCAATTGTGTGATTGGATTGAGGAGTTCCTAGATAACAGGACGCAGCATGTCATTCTCAATGGAGAGAAGTCTTCCGAAGTAAGAGTGATTTCAGGTGTGCCGCAGGGGAGTGTCATAGGACCGTTGCTATTCACAATATACATAAATGACCTTGTGGATGACATCGGAAGTTCACTGAGGCTTTTTGCGGATGATGCTGTGGTGTATCGAGAGGTTGTAACAATGGAAAATTGTACTGAAATGCAGGAGGATCTGCAGCGACTTGACGCATGGTGCAGGGAATGGCAATTGAATCTCAATGTAGACAAGTGTAATGTGCTGCGAATACACAGAAAGATAGATCCTTTATCATTTAGCTACAAAATAGGTCAGCAACTGGAAGCAGTTAATACCATAAATTATCTGGGAGTACGTATTAGGAGTGATTTAAAATGGAATGATCATATAATGTTGATCGTCGGTAAAGCAGATGCCAGACTGAGATTCATTGGAAGAATCCTAAGGAAATGCAATCCGAAAACAAAGGAAGTAGGTTACAGTACGCTTGTTCGCCCACTGCTTGAATACTGCTCAGCAGTGTGGGATCCGTACCAGGTAGGGTTGATAGAAGATATAGAGAAGATCCAACGGAGAGCAGCGCGCTTCGTTACAGGATCATTTAGTAATCGCGAAAGCGTTACGGAGATGATAGATAAACTCCAGTGGAAGACTCTGCAGGAGAGACGCTCAGTAGCTCGGTACGGGCTTTTGTCAAAGTTTCGAGAACATACCTTCACCGAAGAGTCAAGCAGTATATTGCTCCCTCCTACGTATATCTCGCGAATAGTCCATGAGGATAAAATCAGAGAGATTAGAGCCCACACAGAGGCATACCGACAATCCTTCTTTCCACGAACAATACGAGAATGGAATAGAAGGGAGAACCGATAGGTACTCAAGGTACCCTCCGCCACACACCGTCAGGTGGCTTGCGGAGTATGGATGTAGATGTAGATATGGGGAAATCCATTCAGATAATCGACTTTTATGAAAGGGCAGATTATTATTACGCAGAGCCTGCGAACGAACATCTCGAAAACGGCTAAGCAAGTCGAATGTTCACGTGGTAATGTCGTGGGCATATATATATATAACATCCATCTTTGGCCGGCCGCGGTGGTCGTGCGGTTCTAGCGCTGCAGTCCGGAACCGCGCGATCGCTACGGTCGCAGGTTCGAATCCTGCCTCGGGCATGGATGTGTGTGATGTCCTTAGGTTAGTTAGGTTTAAGTAGTTCTAAGTTCTAGGGGACTGATGACCTAAGATGTTAAGTCCCATAGTGCTCCATTTTCTGGCGGACACATGCCCAGATCGTCCTCTTATAGCGAGTGATCTCTCAAGACTCTGGCGTCTCTCTCCCCACATCCACCACTGCTGGCGGCTCACCTCCAACTGCCCAACGCTACGTGCTGTTCGCATCCTATTGCCCAACACTACACCAGCGAATATTTCAACAATGAGTCCAACCAGCCACAGACTGCACACAGCACAGTCAGTGATTTTCATACAGAGCGCTACGTGGCGTTACCAACATAAAAACCTAAACAGCCCACTTACACATTTCATACACATGTCAGAGTATAAGATCTTGTGGGGGATAGTACACGGGCATTTAATCTATGGTGGTCAAGCATAGTTATTAAGATACTCTGTGATAAAGTATCAAAGGCCTTGTACGTCGTGATGAAATGTAGTATGGCATGGGTTATTTTGAAAACATAAGATCGAAAATATGATACATTGAATTGTCTTAATGGCAGGCAGCTCATTTCAATATCCTTGCCAGCTTTTATTTAAAGATGGCTCCGATAGTTTTTGAAATTACTGGCACTATTACAGTAGGCTCTTTTCTTTCAACTGAGTTTCTGTCTCCTTTCTTATACCTCGGCAACACGGTAGTTGATAGGGAACTGTGTCTGCTTTTCACATCTGATGTGTGACGGAATACAGAGACCAGCTAACTGTAATTACTTTTTTTAATCATAAAGTTAGAGAAACTGTAGATATCGTCTGCTCTAGACTTGAGCAGTTTGGTGACTGCATATGCAATGTTCGTAGATTAGTTAATTTTCCAATGGAAAATACCTACGTTTACCAAGATTGTGCTCGTTATAGTTAACCCCAGTAGCCACTGGACTGGGTGTTATTTTGAATTGTAGCCACAGATTACGTCAAGTACAATGCAATCCACAAATTTTATACAAAATGACTAGGTATTCTGTTCAGTCTATTTTTTTCCAATCATATGTTCCTGAAATATATAGTTTCATGTCTCCTACCGTGATCTACACATCGAGCATCAATGACAAGTGACAGAAAACAATTTTTACAAACCACTGAAAGTGATTAAATATTTATTCGTATCTTATCGACCAGGACGCAATGTCTTTGATATTAAGGATGTGTCAGAGACGAAAAAACAAGGGATTAATGAGTAGGAGGTGTGTATCATGCCAGCACTGAAGTAATTGGGACTGCAGATGACAGCTACAGAATAAGATATGTAGCTACTCATGTGGGCTATCAGAATGTCATGTTGTTTAGTCTTGGGGGAAATCGAAAGGGACATTGTTACTGACATTTCAATAAGATTTTGTCCAATTCAGTGCAGGACACCGTAAGAGAAACTTAAACTAACTCCAATCCAAAGAGAATTCATCATGTAAAATGGACTTAAGTGTATGACGTGGTTTTGCGATTATCAGTGCCACATCCTTCACCCACAAGACGTTATTACAGCAAAGTAATCAATACAGTCTGAAAAGTGGGAAAGAGGTTGTAAGCTAATTATGCTTTCCTAATTCTATGAATACATGTAAATATAGATTTGCAAACATGTACTGAATAATCGCCTTTTTTGGTGTGTATAACATCGTACACAAGAGTAACGAGAGGTGGGCTAGAGAGGGATGCAGTAACTGTCAACATAGGGAAGCTGGTTGGGAGCAGAAATGATCAGCAAACAAGTTAATGAAGTAACAGAAAATTTATTTAACTTGTACTTCTCGAAGGATATGAAGACTAATTACAAATATGGCAGCAAGAAACAGAGTCCAGCTGACACAATAGAAACAAGGATGAGGCTAAACTAATGCATGAATGACAGTGCTGGAGACGCAACGAGGCAGCACCTCTGTAGCGTCACATAATGAAAAGGCTCCCAGTGTGAATGGGCCGTGCCGCTACTGCCGGCCGTTCTAGATCGCAGCGGCAGAGGGAGCTCGTGGTTCGGAGCTACGTGACGTGTGGCTCAGTGGGCACGCTCCATTGGGTTCTCCGAATCCCACACGACTGATGTTAGCATCTCATGCCAACTTTGACACCCGAGGGATCGTACCGATACATGATGACACATTTTTCACGTAAAGTTTAGATCCACAATTTTCACGTAAAGTTTAGATCCAAGAAATGATACCTAACGCAAGTTGACTCTATTTCAAAAAGTGGAAAGGAACATATTAAAGGTAGTTACTACTTGCTTTGCACAATGAAAAGAATAGTGGGTATAAGTGAGTATTTAAGTGAATTTGATTATTCAACTTCATTTCTACAAGCTAATAATCTAATTTCAAGAATGTGGAGTTAACATCCCTTATAGCCAAGTAACATGCAATGAGCATACGTGGCTCAGTCTGTTACCTGAACACTTTGTACCTATAAACGTGAAGCCTAAAGAGAAATAGCAGTCACATCACACATAATAAGACATGCAGCCAGTTCTCTCAGAATTTTCAGGCCGTCACTTACCTTCTGACCTGTAAGGCATACAAAGACCTATAAAAGTGTGTGTTTGCTGATAACATTAGCGCCTCTCATCGACTACTGTGTCTGCCGAAGGCAGAGAAGGTGTAAGGGTTCATGAAGTTAAATGCCTATTGCGCTGTGCACACAGTAGCAAGACAGTAATAGAATCCTTAAACATGAACTTTTCGGTGACAAGGAAACAGGAATAAATTGGTAATTATTTAGTCCAAAACATAATCATTGGTACAAGAATGCATACGATCGTCTATACGTGAAACACATACCGTAGTAGACTACTAAAAGAGAAATATGCGATGGGTAGTTTTGGAAACATATATTTTGGATAAATCAGTAATACATTAAGAGACAGAAATATCTAATTCTTTGCCTAATTTTATCTCAGACACAGACATGTCAACGCAAAATAAATTATAACAGCATGCAGAGTGAAGTCTCCTTTCCAAGGGATTCACAATCAGCTGTGCTGACAGGATCATATCACCACGCAACCTAGAATAAAAAGTGAAAAACAAGTTAAGTATTGCAAATGCAATCATTAGAACGATTTGTTTTACGAATTTCAACATTAAGTTCTCTTCTTCAGGAACGAATGGAAATATAACGGATTTTTAGTATCTTATAACTGTGCACTACGCTCCACATTCCAATTGAGTTTGTTAAATTTCGGAATTGCTTAATTCACTCGCTCGGAAGGCCGCACAACTTGCAAAGAATGTCAGTTTAGCCAAGAAAACATGGGAACAGGCCGGCCGGAGTGGCCGTGCGGTTCTAGGCGCTTCAGTCTGGAACCGCGTGACCGCTACGGTCACAGGCTCAAATCCTGCCTCGGACATGGATGTGTGTGATGTCCTTAGGTCAGTTAGGTTCAAGTAGTTCTAAGTTCTAGGGGACTGATGACCTCAGAAGTTAAGTCGCATAGTGCTCAGAGCCATTTGAACGTGAGAACACGTCGCTGCACAGGTAGCTCCCTTCCACCTCAGGAGAAGATAGGATATAAAATGCATACTGGAAATAGCCAGCAAAGCATTTCTGAAAAAGAAGAATTTGTTAAAAACTAATATAGTGTTAGAAAGTATATGCTGGGAGTTTTTATCTGGAGAGTAGCTTTATACAGAAGTAAAAAGTGCACGATAAGCAGTTGAGAGGAGAACGGAAGAGAATCTTTTGAATTGTGACTTTACAGAAGAGTGCTGAGGATGAGATGTGTGGATCTAATAACTAATGAGAACTGAATAGAATTGCGGAAAAATGAAATTTGACTAGAAGTAGGGATCGGTTAATAGCACACATCAAGAAATAGTCCATCTGGTAAGGCAGGAACGTGTGTGAGATTGCAATTGTAGACAGAGATTTAGGCATGAGTGCTGTAGACAGGTTCAAAAGAATGTAGGTTGTAGTGGTGACTGAAAAATGAAGAGAGTCGATCTGCCTCTAACCTGGAGAGCAGCGTCAAACCAATCTTTGGTCTGAAGATCACAACAACCCCAACAATAACAATAACAACAACAATAACAAGCATTGTAACCATTATTATAATAACTCTCGCAAATGTTGTGAAACACCCGGTCATCAATATTTCATAGCACATTTGGGAGTGATATTTTTGGGGGTGAAGGTGTATCTTCAATTTGATTTGTAGTTTCTTCAGTTGATGCACACGGCTTTTCGGAACTGTTGGAGCTCTCATACCCATGTGCTATGTCCCTACGCATTTCTGCGTATGATATTGCATAATATGCATGCAAACAGCACATCTTGCACTTCAATTAAATCAACATTATCCAGCGCTTAAATTCGACGTGCGTTTCACGCAGCAGGTTTAAAACGTTCACAGGACTTTGATGAGGAAACTAAAATTCAGACATTAGCTGGTGTCGGGCACTGAAATAAATTCAGTGGTGACAACTCAAACTTTGACTCTAACACGGGTTTCAGCCTTACGCGAACGGTCGACTTCAGTTCTTCGGCTATCTGAGCAAGCTTCATGTCCAACCCAATTTTCCGACTTGTCACACTGTACATACGTAGCGTCTCCTGTCCATTACCCTCATGGGTCGCAGTCCCACTTTGATTCCCGGAAAAGGTCAGATGAAGAGGGCATCTGAACTGAGTGATCGTTAATTGCCGTCAAGGTGTATATACTATGTGATCACATAGTATCACATGTGTGATACTATGTGACCTGGCTGAAAATGACTTACAAGTTCGCGGCGCCCTCCATCGATAATGCTGGAATTCAATATGGTGCCGGCCCACCCTTAGCCTTGACGACAGCTTCCACTCTAGCAGGCAGGTGCTGGAAGGTTTCTTGGGGAATGGCAGCCCACTATTCACCGAGTGCTTCACCGAGGAGAGGTATCGGTGTCGGTCGGTGAGGCCTGACACGAAGTCGGTGTTCGAAAACATCCCGAAGATGTTCTATAGGGTCCAGGTAAGGACTCTGTGCAGGCCAGTCCATTACAGGCCGTACATTATGAACAGGTGCTCGATCGTGTTGAAAGATGCATAGATTGACATATGATCAAGTGCCAATATTATAGATTAATGCATTAACTAGATAATCTTGTTCATTCACTGGTACGTTTTATCATTCTTTTCTTGCAACGGCGTGCCGCAGGGTACGAGAGGTCCTCTGGTGGTCACGTTCCTCCAACCACTTCTCTCCTATGCGTAATTCTGGCGTTAGCGCTAACACAGGGCGCTGATTATGTGCGGAAGTACGTTTTCTTTCATTGCTTCTGTAGCCATTTGAGCCGGCCGCTTTGGCCGAGTGGTTCTAGGCGCTTTAGCGGGGAATCGCGCTGCTGCTACGGTCGCAGGTTCGAATCCTGCCTCGGGCATGGTTATGTATGATGTCCTTAGATTAGTTAGGTTTAAGTAGTTCTAGGGGCTGATGACCTCAGATGTTAAGTCCCATAGCGCTTAGAGCCATTTGAACCATTTTTGTAACTATTTGTTTGATAGTTTTTTGTTTCATTCTGTGTATTATGAAAGCTGTTTACTGTTTATGTCATTACCTATAATATTGGCTCTTGAGCATGTGTCAATTAATGCCTCTTAACTCTTCCTATTTTCAACATTCTATGTTTTGTCGTGTTTCATTTCATCGCTTTTTGTTACTGTAATGCCTCTTATAAGCTCATTACAGACTTTACCGATTGTACGCCCCCTCTTTATTTTACGTTGTTCAATTAGTCATTGAAGACTATGCGTATACCTACAGTAGCGATATCTGGTGGACTTAACAACACAAAAGTGGCTACTGTACGGCAGTTTGTTTTGAACAATAGTGCTGCTGACAAAATGATTCTTGCGTATGGTGTTATTTATATATACGTGACGACGCTGGTGCTGATTTTGCGTTTAACATTTGACGATGCCACAATGACTGCAGTACATTAAACATGTTTTTATAAATTAAGTATGCCTCTTCATACATAAAGCGCCCAAATGTATATGTGTGCCAGTAGTACTTATCATTATGGTCTATTTTATTGTTTTAAGGTGTAGACAATCTGCTCATGTATTTATGTTTTCCCATATTTTGCTGCATATCTGAAGATGGTCATTATAGTCCGAAACCGATGGTCTGATGCCAAAACGTTTGTGATCATAGACGTAACATAAAGGAAATTTACTTATCAAGTCTTTTCCTCAGACCTTAATGTAATTTCAAATTTTCATCTCCTGATGACATATGAAGTCCTCATTGATCCTATTTCCAAGATATTTAAATGCTCAGCTTCAGCCACGGCATTTTAATAGCTCAGCGTCAGTCAAGGCATTTTAATTTATTATTTATTTTCTACAAACTGTTCTCAACACATTTGCAGATGGTATCGCATATACCACTGAGTGTACGTGCAAAATTAGATCATTATACGATACACAGTTCAGGAGATATCAGGTCATGAAGACTGTGTTGCGTGAAAAACTAGTTTTTGTTAAAACGAAGCGAAAATTATCCCGACTATACTCATCAAGTGTTTGATAATGAGTGTGCTTAGTGACTTCCAACTAATTTTAAACATATGTAGTCAGGCGCATGAAGCTGTTTTTATACCTGTATGTTCGATTCTTTAAAAAAATTTGGGGAAGGGCGATTACTGGTTGGTAGCTATTCAGATAGATACAGCTTTGTATTTTAAGCGAGTTTTTATCCAGTGGAGACCTATGGAGACCAGACAAAATTACCGTCTTTCTGCTGACAGTTGTGCACTTCCATGAGACAGGGGTTGTTGAATTTCTTGGTGACGCCTCCCTTGCAGCGTGCTCTAAGCGGCCTGAATTCTCGGGTGCAGATGGATGGGCACTGCGCCTCACAGCTCGCCAGCAATGACAACAGCACTGCACAAGAAGAAAACACGGGAATAGCACCACATTATCGTGTAATTCTAAACACGGCATTATCAGTAAAAATATAAAAACCCTTCAGATTCCACCATTTGCTAGCGAACATAAAATCATACCTCTCGTAACAACAACAGTAGTGAAAATCGTTTATATAATAGCTCACTGCAAGCAGTGATTCACTGAAGAGCCAAAGAAACTGGTACACCTGCCTAATATCGTGTAGGGCCCCCGCGAGCACGCAGAAGTGCCGCAACACGACGAGGCAGGGACTCGACTAATGTCTGAAGTAGTGCTGTAGGGAACTGACTTCATGAATCCTGCAGGGTTATCCATAAATCCGTAAGAGTACGAGGGGGTGGAGATCTCTTCCGAACAGCACGTTGCCAGGCATCGTAGATATTCCAAATAATGTTAATGTCTTGGGAGTCTGGTGGCCAGCGGAAGTGTTTAAACTCAGAAGAGTTTTACTGAAGCCAATCTGCAGCAGTTCTGGGCGTGTGGGGTGTCGCATTGTCCTGCTAGAAATGCCCACGTTCGTCGGAATGCACAATGGACATGAATGGACGCAGGTGATCAGACAGGATGCGTACGTACGTGTCACCTGTCGTATCGAGACGTATCAGGGGTCCCATATCAATCCAACTGCACACGTCCCACACCATAACAGAGCCTCCACTGGCCTGAACAGTTCCCTGCTGACAAGCAGGGTCATGGGTTCATGAGGTTGAAACTTCCTGGCAGATTAAAACTGTGTGCCGGGCCGAGACTCTAACTCGGGACCTTTACTTTTCGCGGGCAAGTGCTCTACCAACTGAGCTACCCAAGCACGACTCACGCCCCGTCCTCACAGCTTTACTTCTGCCAGTACCTCGTCTCCTACCTTCCAAACTTTACGGAAGCTCTCCTGCGAACCTTGCACAACTAGCACTCCTGAAAGAAAGGATACTGCGGAGACATGGCTTAGCCACAGCCTTGGGGATGTTTCCAGAATGAGATTTTCACTCTGCAGCGTAGTGTGCGCTGATATGAAACTTCCTGACAGATTAAAACTCTGTACCGAGCCGAGACGCGAACTCGGGACCTTTGCCTTTCGCGGGCAAGTGCTCTACCTCCGCTGCAGAGTGAAAACCTCATTCTGGAAACATCCCCAAGGCTGTGGCTAAGCCATGTCTCCGCAATATCCTTTCTTTCAGGAGTGCTAGTTCTGCAAGGTTCGCAGGAGACCTTCTGTAAAGTTTGGAAGGTAGGAGACGAGGTACTGGCAGAAGTAAAGCTGTGAGGACGGGGCGTGAGTCGTGCTTGGGTAGCTCAGTTGGTAGAGCACTTGCCCGTTAAAGGTCCCGAGTTCGAGTCTCCGCCCGGCACACACTTTTATTCTGCCAGGAAGTTTCACATCAGCGCACACTCCGCTGCAGAGTGAAAATCTCATTCTGGGTTCATGAGGTTGTCTCCATATCCCTACACGTCGATTCGCTCGATACAATTCGAAACGAGACTCGTCCGACCAAGCAACATGTTTCCAGTCATCAACAGTCCACATGAGCGGGCCTTCGGCTACGAAAACCCATATCGATGACGTTTCGTAGAATGGTTCGCACGCTGACACTTGTTGATGGCCCAGCATTGAAATTTGCAGCAGTTTGTGGAATCGTTGCCTTTCTGTCATGTTGAACGATTTTCTTCAGCCGTTGTTGGTCCCGTTCTTGCAGGATCTCTTTCCGGCCGCAGCGATGTCGGAGATTTGATGTTTTACAGGATTCCTGATGTTCACTGTACACTCGTGAAATTGTCGTACGGGAACATCCCCCACTTCGTCGCTACCTCGGAGATGCTGTGTCCCATCGCTCGTGCGCCGACTATAACACCACGTTCAAACTCATTTAAATCTATTTGATGACCTGCCATTGTAGCAGCAGTAACCGATCCAACAACTGCGCCAGACACTTGTCTTATGTAAACGCTACTGACCGCAGCGCCACATTCTGCCTGTTATTTGAATACGCATGCCAATACCAGTTTCTATGCCGCTTGAGTATAAATGAGACGCTGGTGTTATAGGACAGGTGGACGGGAAAGGCTCTTAACTACACATCTGTGGGCTGTGGAGGAAGGAAGGGGCAGGGGACTGGCCTGTTAACACGATGGATTGTCAGGAGAAATGAAAGCGACAGGAGATAAATGGTTTACAGTGGTTGTCCCACGTAATTGCACCAGTAGTATTTCGTAAACCATCCAAGGGACAAACTTTTAGACAAATGGAAGAACACAAAACTCCGAATATTTATTTATGTGCCATATGCAGTTTAGCATAGAGTTTTGAAAACTACTAGTCTTTTTCAATGTGTTTTGAGAACTAAATTAGATTGCTTTTAAGAATTACACTACAATGATCAAGCAAGTGTTAATATTTTATAAGAGCTTTAACTGAAGTTGGCGTTAAGGCTGAAAAGGAAGGCTTCACTTTCCAATTTTTTCTAGTGACAGATGTAAGACTGTACTGTTGTGGTGCTTTGTGCCTTCACGTATACGCATCGTTTTAAATCCATCATGCAGTAAATGTGTGTTATTTACCAAACATTTTTTTTCTGTTTCTTTCAGACCTATCTACTGTATGTGCAAAGATATTATGTCTTTCATTTTTGCTTATTAAATTGAAACAGACGATTTTCTCAAACATTGCAGTGTTGTCATCCGATAGCGACTTCACAACCAAGTATCAACGTGTCACCTGTGGACAGGAGAAGTCATCAATGAGCCGTGTGCTCTCAGCTGTCCTCCGGGGTTTCACTCGTGAGTCCATCTCGCTTTTCTCGCTTTATGTCAATGACATTTCATCTGTGCATCACTCTTGTGACTACCACTTATTCGCTGATGATATCCAGTTGTACCTGACTGCCAATCCAAAGAACCCTGCTGTGGCTGTCGTAGGTATGAATGACAATTTGTGATCAGTATTATAATGGGCACAAAACCCATGTTTTAAAGCTACAACTAAGACGTCACTGATCATCCTTGCTGCGTCGTCCGAAGAGCGGTGTGCCAAAGCAAGGCATGGCCACACCTGCTCCAGATTCTCCTCCCCACCGCCACGGCTCCTCTACTGCAGCTCGGCCCAATTTGGGGTCAGTGATCAAGGCGACAGCAACGTCTTAGATAGGCCACCAGTGTGTCAAATGCCCTATGCGGAACATTATGTCCATTAGCCTTCAAGTGAAGAGTCTTGTAAATTTGTCAGTATGAAGTGATATTTTATTACTCAGAGACAGTTTTAAATACTCAGACCTTTCGTGTGGAAATGGATTACACAAAGTTATGCAAATCTTCACATCTTACACGTTATAAGCTCCACTCCATCTCCTTCCGGAGCAAACCAAAGGACCTACCAAGGGCCAGCGAGTGCACTTTCACATGGCAGAACAATCCTCATACCAAATTGAAAGTTGATCAGCTGACATTTTGGGGAGATACTTCTTAATTGTATCCAAATATACATATCACAAAACAGTAAAAGACCTTGCGATAATCTTAGAAGAGTATCTAAATTGCGAAGGAAAAAAAGCTGTTTCATCGTGCAGGAAAGATCTTTCCTTTCTACATGAAACGCAAAAATTTAGAAATATTCACCCACCTCAAATTAGACAAAAACTAGAACATTCTTTGGTCCCGCGAAATCTTTATTATTGTGATGTCGTTTTGCATGGCACAAATGCTGTAGTAAAAACTGCAAAACTGCAGACGACGCTAGCTAGCTGTGAATAATTGCGTAAGATATGTCTGCAACATCTGGTTGTTTGATCACATCAGTCCTTCCTGTACTCAATTAAGTTGGATGTGATGTTCACAAGCTCAGTATACTCATCAGTTTCTTAGTCACTGGGTCGGTAACACCTCTACTCACATACAGATATTTGCCATCATTCCATAGCTGCTGTACCAGGTGGGATACTTCCAGCATCTGGGCTGTACCTTGCATAAAACTAAGTCTTTTTCGTTACGTTATCCGTTGCAGCTATAAATCTTTGGAACAAGTTACGCTGTGGCCTGCGCCTTGCCGAAAAGCACTCAGCATTCAAAAGGATACCAAGCTTTTCTTTTGAGGATCGGCGTAGGTGGAACCAATGTCCCTGTAACGTTGTAAACTATCTATGCCTTTCTCATCCATTTCTGTTTCTGTTTTTTATCTCTCCATCTCATCTGCTAATATTACCCTGTCATTTCTCGCTCTTCCTCTGACTGGTCAACCTTTTCTCCACACAGATTCCTTCTGTGCTGTTGCCACACATTCTTGTAGTATCATTATCCACGTTCGACAAGAACCTAATAAGGAAGTTGTCTAATTAAATGTTAGTAAGAGTGACTTCTCTCAAATTATATGCATTCATTATTACATGCTGTCATTATTATTATTGTTGTATGTATAGCTCACATACTATACAGATTGTAATGTTTATACACTGAGGAAGTCTGACTGAGGGCCTCAAGGCTTTAATTTTGCCAGGTAAAATAGAGGCATGGATAAATAAACAAATAAATGTACTGGGTGCAGCAAACAAAGTCTTCCAGAATTTCAGAACACACTTCCCATACCTATAAAAATGCTCACGTAGTGTACAGCTATGATATGGTTGGGAAACTTTTCAATATGATGCCTCTCGTCATTGGTTTACATCCCATTTTGTTGGCTTCTTTACTGAAATTATAACACGATATTAGCAGTGGTGGTAGTTCTGCAATAAGAAATGAGGCCGCATCTACATTATAATTATGCTACTTAAATACACTGCCTAACAAAAAAAAGTAACAGATCCGAAAGACATGGTCGGTTATCAGGTAACTTCGTACATGTACACAACAAAGGCAGGTATTTCAGATGATTAGAGTTGCAATTTTCTGTGGCTTGGTAGAATGACTACCGGGGACGAATTAGCGCTGTTCGTGTTTTGTGTTGTTACCAGGACTGGTAGGATGATCAAGGGGCTTGAAGAGCGTCAGATGTTGAATGACCAGTCTGAAGGAGACGGAGACGCCGCACACTCGTGTGGGCGGTGTTGTCAACATCTGACTGCTTTCGAAAGCGGTCTCATCGTGTGTCTTCATTTGTCCGGCTGGTCGAATTGAGCAACATACAGTTTTGGGGCATTGGAATGTGAGGACAGCATGAGCTTTGACTGCATGGGAACTTGAGGGCAGCCGTACTCTTCGTTTAGGTTCCTGTCTACCAGTTTTGACCACCACGAGGGAGGATCGCTGTTTTTTGCTCCAAACACCTCATAAACAGCTATACATCTGCGCCTGCCATCCGACAAGTAATGGTCTCCCTGCAACACACCGTGACATCACATACCATGAGTCAAAGACTTGCAGCAGCCATACTAAGGAACTAACATTCCATGCTTACAATTACATTTTCCCTGAGACATTTCAGTCACGTCTTTACGATAATGTTGGAACCCGAAGAAATGAATTAAAACTTGTCCCGCGGCCGGGACTCAATCACAGGTCTTCTTGCTTACTAATGCGAAAATGCTGACCATTACACCACCGCACCACTACGGTCCACTGCGCTGCACAAACTATCCAAGTCGAATGACCTCCCTAACAAACTTCAGTTCATCTCCAGCTTATTTCCCTCTTACATTGTCACTGTTACCAGGGCTCTCCGTCATTGGAATAGCATCCCAGCGTTGGACGTAGTGGGAAAGTCCTGTACTACATGTGATCGTATAGATCTTATAATTAAATTTTCCCTGAGACATTTAATAGTGACAATTAAAGGGGGAAATAAACTGGAGATATTAACTGATATTTGGGAGGGCATTCGACTTCGGTAGTTCTTGTAGGAATGTCGACCGTAGTCTTGCGGTGGTGTAATGATCAGCATTTCTGCTTAGTAAACAAGAAGACACGGGTCGCGACACAAATTTTATTTAATTTCTTCAGCTTCCAATATTATCGTAGTTCCATGCTTAGATTACCGTTACCACCACAACACAAACGGCTGCGTTTGGAGCGAAGCCGTGGCTGGAAAGCATGGACGATATCAGCTATCAACTGCAGTTCTGCAGTGCAGTGTATCAGATGCATCATCTGCAGCTAGCATTGCCAACACCGACTCAAAGGAAGGCCTCGGCGCTTGTTCGTGACGTCACGTCAGCTAGGCACGGCGAACGCTCGGTCTGTTGCAGGCATAGTCATAATGGTGGTGTCTGCCTCTCTGACACAGGAAAATGTGAAACTATTGGAGGTAGTTGACCAACACACATTGTTCTGAGAGATTTCTGCAACAATTAATTGTGCAATTAGTTACACTTCTTAACAAATAGTGTACTCCTGAACGTAAATTTCCACCTGTTTTAAGGCTTGACATACAAAAACAACTTCATGGTCCAGCAGCAACAGAATTCGTGCTTATTTACCCTATTTGTAAATCTGAGGAAGTTACGTTTGTACTGGGTTGCTCTTACAAGAAACTGTGAACATATTGGTGCTCTTCTTTCGGTATCTTGGTTGACTATGGGGTCAGGAGCGCTGAATGTTAATGAAATATCTTGCGATTGTACACGTTGGGGGAGGGGGTGGGGGACAGAAGAAGAGGCAAAAGAGAGATACTTGTTTTATCAAATAAAATTTTTTTATCTTATAAAGTTTCTCATTTCAGTTGCAAGAGGGGCATATTTATCTTTTCTAATGTGCATTTTTAAAAAAGTTTAAGCTCAGCAGTATTTTCGATCTATGAAGCTATTTTGTTTCCTGTTTAGGATTCCTTTCGTTGAAAACGACTGTAATCTAATGACTGGCAACAGTTGGACATTTACACATGTAAATTGGTTCACATTTCCAGTGTCGATGTCAAACGAAATAAATAAATAAATAAATAAAAAACGAGTTAATTGTAAGGGGGTTGGGATAAGTTTCGATAACAAAATGGATGAAGTAAATATAGTTACTTGAATGTAAAATTTCCGAAGCTTGCAATGGGGCAAAGCATCTTCTCATATCGATCTACGTTTGTTTCGACAGGATTCAGTAATACAGAACTATGATCTTCATTTGTAGCTTTACGATAGTAAGAAAATCTTTCATCTAACTAAAACTGCAGATTCCAAAACAATACCAAACATTTTGTCCAAAAATAAGATATTTACAGTGATAAGCACGCCCAGGCGTTTCTGCCTGCAACAGACCTGGCGTTCGCCGTGCCTAGCTGACGTGACGTCACCAACAAGCGCCGAGGCCTTCCTTTGAGTCGGTGTTGGCATTGCTGCCTCTGACTCACAGAGTCCCGGGTTCGACTCTTGGCCTGATTGTGGATTTGCTCTGCCCAGGGACCGGGTATTTGTGTTGTCCTTATCATTTCATAATCATCATTCGTGACGGTGGCTACGCTGTACTGTGTAAGAATTGGAACTTTGTACGGGCGATGATGACCGCGTAGTTGAGCGCCCCACAAACCAAACATCGGTGAGTACGTCAGTGTCCTGGGAAGAGCTCTTCCAGTGTTTTGGAGAGGCGCAGCGGTGTTATTCCGCCATGCAGAGCCATCAGGTGTGGCTGGTAGTAACTGGGGGAACACTGGTGACGCAACAGCACGTGACAGATAACGTCCGCCCTCCCGCGTTACTTCTCATGCCACAGTTTCGTGGTGCCCTTTAAAAACATGACAATGGTGTCCAGACATGGCACGTGTCTCTAAGAACTGTCTACGTGATGCAAATCTTCACATTTATATTGTAATAAAGTGAACTAATATCTTACACGTCGTAGCTCCACTCCATCTCCTTCCGGAGCAAACCAAAGAACCCACCGTGGGACCGCGCAGTTGAGCGCCCCACAAACCAAACATCGGCGAGTATGGCAGTGTTCTGCGAATCGAACCCGGTACCCTGTGAGCCAGAGGTAGCAACGCTAGCTGCGGTCGATGCATCTGATGCACTGCACTGCAGAACCGCACTTGATAGCTGATACCGTCCATGCTTTCCAGCCACGGCTTCGCTCCAAACGCAGCCGTTTGTGTTGGGGTGGTGACTAACATGATGTTCAGGCCTGTCCCCGATAGAACATGTATGACAGACCAGCTCGGAGAGGATACTAGGGCCTGATGACACCCTCTCCAACAGTAACAGTGCAGACACCGAGGCCAGAGGGTGTGCGACCTCATGTGCGTAGTGGCCTCATACTGCCAAGTTCTACGGGAATCCTATCGATTTTGCAATCACTGAAGATAATCACTTACCCTCTCAGTAGGGCGTGTCAAATATTTTGACTTCTTTTTTAAAAAATGAGACAGCATAAAGTGATGTTTTGGTTAGCAGTTCCCAACTATATTTACGACAAAAAGGTGAATAGCTACTTCAATTTTGCGATTTTTCGACGTTTCATGTAAAATTCTCAGCAAACTTTCTTCTTCTAAGAAATGCCTTCTTATTATTAATTCTGTCTGTACTTCTGCTCTAAGGATAAGAATATCTTTGAAACGTACAAACTCTTTTTATGACACTTGTAAAAGTTTTTAACTACTAACACTCGTTCGTAGTGTCGTGTCTTTCTGTTAATGTCATGCAGGTAGTGACATTTTCTTGTCTGTCGTTTCTTCCACTTGCAAAATCTGATATTTCAGAAGAATGGGTCGTAAAACGAAGACGAAACTGGTAACTACGACTCAAATCAGTAACTTCATTGGAACTGGTGGAGAAATGCTGCCTTCCGAACTGTGCGTGAGATTATAAGATATGGGCGTCTGCTAAGAGACCAGTACGCGAAGGATATTTATCAAAAACAACTTGAAAAATGGGGTCTAGCAAACGGCTTTTGTGTGAATTAAAGCCACAGTCCTGAAGAAGACAGTAGAAAACTTGGAAAAGGCCAAAAACATATCACTTAGCAGAGGAAAACTGGAAATGAAAGAAGTTTTCATAGTAACGGTAGACAAGCCTTTTCATATCCTCAACTGCAAGTGTGAGATCATGCTGTATTCAGAATTTGAGGGTCCACGTCCAGGTGGTGTTGTCAGTAAACGTGAAGTGTACATCTCCTGCTCAGAACTAGTGTTTATTAAAGAACTAGTGTTTATTAAAGGTTAAAGAAAGAAGGTAGGATCTATTGGTGGGCATAAAATTGGATTACCAGAGGTACTTGAGCACAGAAGACAAATTAAAAATCGGAAGAGGCAAGAAGATGAATTAAGAAGAATTTCTGAATATAAACAGAAAATTAAGGAAGGGTTAACATTACAACCAAATGAAATTCTTTTCTCCAAAGAAAATGGAGGGACAACTGATGTTAAAGAGGAAGATTGTGAAGATCCTTTGCAGACACCATGTCATGATTCTGATGTTCCTTTTACTTCCTTTACTTCAAGTGCATGTCAGTAAATACATCATAATTGCACGTTGTTGTATTGTGCAGTAGTATGGCATGGTGTTGGTGTACATGCTACAGCTACTATTGCAACAGCTCCATATTTGGATCCTGGATTACTTATTGAAGGAGACAGGAAACTTGCTGTTGATCACAATAAAGTAAAGTGGACCCAAGAAAAAGCATGAAATCACATGACGAAAAATGTAATACTCGATGCGACAGGAAATTTGCTGTTGATCACAATAAAGTAAAGTGGACCCAAGAAAAAGCATGAAATCACATGACGAAAAATGTAATACTCGATGCAGGATATGCAACATTGAATCTATCTTCTTTAATGAACGCCAAGATGCAACAAGCAGCTAATTCAAGTCTTCAGTTTCTAAGTACGGTGAAAGAAGAACATTACATTGTATGCAGTGAGCAAGGAGGAAGATATCTTTGACATTTTACTCCAGAAAAAGACTTAACGAAAAGGAAACTCGCTGAAGTTATTCGTAACCACTTGTGGAGTTTCTAAAGAATTTCAGCACTAATGAAAGTTTGCAGGCTACTGGTGATGACTTGACGGATTTTAACACTGATTGGGAAGGAGGGATCACGCACTGTGTTGAGACAAAGCTGAATCGTAAACTCATTTAGTTGGTTTGTGCTTTTCATATTAATGAGCTACCTTTATGCCACTTGATCAAACAGTTGGATGGGGAAACTTTGTCTAAGAACAAGTGTAGTGGTAACATTGGCAAAATGCTTGATTGTGCAACAGAACTTGAAATCAGTCTCTCATTCGTCAGAATATCCTTTCCAGAGCATTTGGTTTTACTGAGTGACAGTGTTGTCAAAGTCGTCTACAGATCAGGCTTATGGTTGCGGACAACTCAGGCTGTTAAGACAAGTCCGCTTGCAACTGATCTGACATTATTAGAAATTGGTCCTGCAAGCCAGTCTCGGAAGCTAACAGCTGCAAGTAGGATATGTCGCCTATGGGTTTTAAAACATTGCCCTAATGGTGACAACTTGAAGGCGTTACAAGTGATGGTGGAATGCATTGTTGGCGTTTACTGTCGCTGCTGGTTTACAATCAAACCGAAAGTCCCTTGGCTGGAAAGATCCCACCACATTCCTGATCAACTGAAGCTCCTCAAATCCTGAAAGAAGCAGTAGCAGATATTGTTTGGCCAAGAATCCTACATTCATCGGGGTTCACATTTAGTGGAATGGTGCTTCAGATATTTCTGTGCTCGGAAGACCAAGAAGAAAGAAAAGCAGGGCTCAAGAAGATAACTGAACTGAGGAATGAAGACGATGATAGACGTAAATCCAGCTTCACTTTTGGAACTGATTGACTGGTCAGAAAAAGTATATGACCATCCACTTACTTGTGAGCTCAAAACAGCAGAAATGACAAAATTCGTTCAAGGCGAGATGTGTAAAACGTGTAAGAGAGGCTTCTGGGAAAATGTATACACATGATAAGCGAGAAGGCTACACTGGAGGCCAGGAAACAACCAGAACAGTGAGGTGTAGAAATGAATCGAAGCAAGATTTGATGAATACGTCTTTTTTACAAAGTGTTTTGTTTGTGATAGAAAGAGAATATAAAGAAAATTGTTTCAGTTTGTAAGTAGGTTGTTTAGGTTTTTATGTTGGTAACGACACGTAGCGCTCTGTATGAAAATCACTGACTGTGCTGTGTGCAGTCTGTGGCTGGTTGGACTCATTGTTGGAATATTCGCTTGTGTATTGTTGGGCAGTTGGATGTGAACAGCGCATAGCGTTGTGCAGTTGGAGGTGAGCTGCCAGCAGTGGTGGATGTGGAGAGAGAGATGCCAGAGTTTTGAGCGGACGATCTGGAAGTGTGTCCGTCAGAAAAGGAAATTTGTTTAATTGGATGTCACAAAATTATGTATATAATAACTTTTGAACGCTATTAAGCTAAATACATTATTTTTTGTCTATCAAAATCTTTCATTTGATAACTATGCCTATCAGTAGTTAGTGCCTTCAGTAGTTAGAATCTTTTATTTAGCTGGTAGTATTGGCGCTCGCTGTATTGCAGTAGTTCGAGTTAGGTTATTGTTAGTCAGGGCCATTCTTTTGTAGGGATTATTGAAAGTCAGACTGCATTTGTAGACTTAGAGAAAGCTTTTGACAATGTTGACTGGAATACTCTCAAATTCTAAAGGTGGCAGGGGTAAAATACAGGAAGCGAAAGGCTACTTACAATTTGTACAGAAACCAGATGGCAGTTATAAGAGTCGAGGGACATGAAAGGGAAGCAGTGGTTGGGAAGGGAGTAAGACAGGGTTGTAGCCTCTCCCCGATGTTGTTCAATCTGTATATTGAGCAAGCAGTAAAGGAAACAAAAGAAAAATTCGGAGTAGGTATTAAAATCCATGGAGAAGAAATAAAAACTTTGAGGTTCGCCGATGACATTGTAATTCTGTCAGAGACAGCACAGGACTTGGAAGAGCAGTTGAATGGAATGGACAGTGTCTTGAAAGGAGGATATAAGATGAACATCAACAAAAGCAAAACGAGGATAATGGAATGTAGTCGAATTAAGTCGGGTGACGCTGAGGGAATTAGATTAGGAAATGAGACACTTAAAGTAGTAAAGGAGTTTTGCTATTTGGGGAGCAAAATAACTGATGATGGTCGAAGTAGAGAGGATATAAAATGTAGACTGGCAATGGCAAGGAAAGCTTTTCTGAAGAAGAGACATTTGTTAACATCGAGTATAGATTTAAGTGTCAGGAAGTCATTTCTGAAAGTATTTGTATGGAGTGTTGCCATGTATGGAAGTGAAACATGGACAATAAATAGTTTGGACAAGAAGAGAATAGAAGCATTCGAAATGTGGTGCTACAGAAGAATGCTGAAGATTAGATGGGTAGATCACATAACTAATGAGGAAGTATTGAACAGGATTGGGGAGAAGAGGAGTTTGTGGCACAACTTGACCAGAAGACGGGATCGGTTGGTAGGACATGTTCTGAGGCATCAAGGGATCACCAATTTAGTATTGGGGGGCAGCGTGGAGGGTAAAAATCGTAGAGGGAGACCAAGAGATGAATACACTAAGCAGATTCAGAAGGATGTAGATTACAGTAGGTACTGGGAGATGAAGAAGCTTGCACAGGATAGAGTAGCATGGAGAGCTGCATCAAACCAGTCTCATGACTGAAAACCACAACAACAACAACAAGTCATAATTTTTCTGAGGGGACGATTAGAAGAATTTTGAGCACATTTCCGTGGAGTTTATATTAATTTATGCACTTTTTCCGGAAATTTCGATATACATTACAATCAAGAGCAAATTCACCAAGCTAACTGTATTTTTGACCTCTAAAATGGCACGCCCTACCTCTTAGCCTATGAAATCTTATTTCGTTCCTCCTCTCCTTGTGGGTCCTTCACTTTTTGTTACACAGAGTAATTCACAAGTTTATTTGGAATGCTGGACTCGCTAAGTTCGCTTTATTTAATTTTTACGTTTTTATGTTTATACACATTGAATTTCAGAACAAATTGTAAATATTTAATCTGAACTGGAGTGTACTTTAACGTTACCTCTCTCGAGCTCCACTCAAGCATTAGAAGTCTTGCCGTCGGTTTTTTAAAACCCAAATGATAGAGGGAATCAAGTTTCATCTCCTTGGCATGACACTGTGATCCAGGTGCGACCGTCCCGCTTACCTTACAGCAGCGCGCCTAGCGTTTAGTGAGCCACACTTTAGAATACGATATCTGATGAAAGCGAACAGTATCGTTTATATCGATCGTAACATGATTTTTACCAAAAAAAGAACCACCTTTGTCATGTTTAACGTTTCGTGAAGACTGTGTGAGGTATGTCTTGTAGCCTACAGACATTTAACGAAGGTTAATGTATATCTTTAAAAGTAAACAGTACGCGCGTATTAGACCACAGTCTCTGTAACAAAGTATGATTGAATAAATGGCCTCTAGCATGGAAATCTTGCATTGCCGGACGTAAGTTCTTTAGCTCTTTTTTGTTCCTTATCCTCTCATCGATCAATTGCTAGGCTTTGTACACGATGGGAAAAAGTCACCCTGTATGTCTTAATTTACCCTAAGCTATACATGTTTATGTATATAATATTAATAGATTTAGCGGAAGCTGTCCAAACGGTACGAAGCCATATTTACTCACAACGCTGAAAACACCAGTGATGAACACTCTCCTATTAATCGGTGAGCCATGTAATCGTAACGCAGTCCACTTCCTGCTTTCCCCTCCCGTCACACCATCTCACGCGAGTTCTCTCCACACAAGTTCAAACTGTATTTTGGTGGTCTGTTAAAGTAGCTCCAAAGACAGTAAAAATTGCCCTGAAAGTCAAAGTAACGTCGTTTTACGGAATGTCTCTGAAGATCTTCAATACTTTCGAAATTGCGATCTGCCAACTCCACATTTTTGTACAATTCCATTGAAGTAAACTGGAAAACAAGTCCATAGTTATGAGCCCGCCAAGTAACTGATGATCACTTGTCCGGTTGATGCTGTGAGTACAGTAGGTAATGAAGTGATCGCATGTCAACTTAAGCGGTGACGTACCTCCACTGTTTGTCTCAGCATCAGTCACGTGAGGAGGGTAGTCGAGTAAAACATTGAAAACTTTATTAACATCTGTTGTTTGGATAACTCACAAACTGCATTACAGTATATTGATAATTTTTACTTATGGACTGTCTGACAGCAACTGAATAAAACACAATTTTAGTACCATACACGTTTCGCCTTTATTTTCTGCAAGGCATCATCAGTGGCAGGTTGCGTGGACAATTTCTTACATATTACGCTCCTGTTGCATTTTTGGCGTTGTTCTTCTTCTTATGAATGCCAATTTGCGGTTTTTTTCCACATTCCACAGCACTATGAACTGAACGCTTGTTTCAATGCAATGCCTTGCAGAAAATAAAGGCGAAACGCGTATGGCGCTAAAGTTGTGTTTTATTCAGTTGCTGTCAGACGCTCTATAAGCAAAAATTATCAATATACCGTAAAACTACATGCAACTGAGGAAGATAGGACGACAAAAGTTGAAGATGTCAGAAATTGCACTTTGATTTTGTGGTACAATGAACAATGAACATCAGCTCAATAACACGAACATTCGAAATGGAGAATAAATCGCATGTTTAACACTAAATTGTTGGTGAAGCACACATCGTATTACCCACAACTGCAAAATACACGATTCACGTATGGAAAAGAAGACCGACATGTGATGGTCAGTAGCACTTCTTAATTACATTAAGCAATCTTGGGAAATGACTATTAGTGTACTACTGACCCAGGACAGCATATTAAACAAACAGCATGTAACTGGCATACATGTAAATATTTTTATTGCTGACTGATGACACTGAACCAAACAACATTACATTAGTATTTACTTAATTTGTAGATTAATAATTATATTAGAAGAACGTTTTTAGGTTGGTTAGTACCTTCAAGTACATGTGGAAAGAACAAGCGATTAATACGGCACAGCAGATGAAGTGCTGAAGCATGGAAGCGAGAACATAAAACATTTAGCCTATACTAACAGATGTAGTCTACTTAGTTGTGCGGTTACGACGGTGCAAAAAACATCAGGTAGTAAATTATGTGACGTGTTTGTGCAAAGACTATTCGACTCAGAGAAAAACAAGCAACACTCTGATGTGTGGACATATTAAGGTATCATATACAAAAATATTTGCACTTACGTCCTGTATACGGCACACGAAAGTTACAAAAACCTTACTCGTCTCATAGCACAGAAAAACCGACCTCTCATCATGTGGTCCAGTACAAAAAGAAAGTAGAGTGAAATAGGACATTTAAATACGGCAGGTAATTTATAGGAAATCAGTAACCAAATAGTTCCCAACATTTTCAGTGGTGAAAGAAACTAAACGAAAATAGCATGACTAAACTAACCTATAGTGATGTGGTCCAGCACACAAAAAAAGTGGGATGGAATTAGACAACTGAATACTTGCGTAATATTTACAGCAGTGGGAAGAGAACTACTGAAACGTTTAATCGTTTTATAGCATCACTAAACTGACCTATGGCCACGTGGTTCAGTACACAAACGAAGTGGAATATAAACAAACACTTAAATCGGTGATATACAGGAAAGTAATAGGCAAAACTATCCTGTGACGCACGTGGAGGGAACGACAATTTCATCAAAACATTTACGTAACACTCATAACATATGTTTATGAGGAAGAAATGTAATTACTTCACACGCCTGACCAGGTATACATGAGTGGACTAAACCTGATGTGTCTGTCCCCAAGCACCAAGAAAAAAGTCCCCTTTGTCCGTTATTGAGCACACACGATTTGAACATCTGTATGAATAACCAAATCATTAAATATGGGGATAACCCTCGGTATCCTGGAGTAAGGCTTTGCTGGACTCTAACGCACAGAGCCCACTAGAGGATACAATACAAAAATTGAAAACTAGAAATAACGTCCCTTCCAAAATTATTTGAAAAACCTGGAGGTGTGTTCTTTCCGAACTTCAGCGATGGCACTGGCACATACCCTACCCGAGTATCGTGCGCCTGTATCGGCCAGAAGCGCCCACCTAACGAACATCGATACTCAGCTAAGAAAAGCATTGATGATAGGTGGACCGCTTAGTCCTGCACATGTTGATTGGCTACACGTATTAACTAATAGAGGACCACCAGAAATCGGAATAACTAAGTTACTATTAAGAGAGAGTGTACTGTGAACATTTCAGTGACAGGCTTGTTCTCATCAGAATCGACAGCAAACCAACACCGACAACGATAGTTCAGGTATACATGCCAAGGTCGCAAGTTGAAGATGAAGAGATGTAGGAAGTATATGAGGATGCTGAAAGGGTAATGCTGAACGTAAAGGGAGATGAAAATCTACTGGTCATGGGGGACTGAAATGCGGTTGTAGCAGAAGGAGCAGACGAAAGGGGTCACTAGAAGCGTCCGATACCACCCGTCGGCTTTGACCCGTGACGTAAGTCTGTTGTGGTATGTGACGTCACCACGGCGCGAAGTTTAGTTTGCGAGTGTCGCGTATTTGTACATGTCTTGTGCTGTCGGTGGTGCTCTCTGGTGGCGTGTTTGTAGGTTGCGGGTAAGGTTTTGTTGTTGATTTAGTGTGCGCTTGTGACGTGTTTGTAGGTGGCGTGTCGTTGAGGTTCGGTGGTGCTCTCTGGTGGGTTTTGTGGGTTGTGTGGCGTGTGTCGTATTGGGTTCATTTGAGTTGTTGACGTTGTCGGCTGTTGTTATGGTTAGAAGTGAAGATCAGTGGCATACTGTGCAGTGAGTTGATGGTTTAATTTTTTTTTTTCTATGGTTGTATGTGGTTTGTCGTGTTTGAATTTTTGAGATTACTTTTTTATGTCGTTGTTAGGAATGGATATGACCGACAAAGTGAACAGTTTTCGGCTGTGGGGTACGATGGATGACATTGCTATGTCGCTCATCAAATTTTTGCAGCTTTTTAGATTACTGGCCGAGCTGTTGAAGTGCTCTGTATGTGGCGAGTACATGAAGTTAACGGAAGTTCCGGTGTCTCGGACCAGGGACGGCTATATGTGGAGGTGCCGGCGTGACAACGTTTGGCGCTCCATTCGCCGGCGTACCTGGTTCGAGAAGTCTAGGTTGGGCATGCGTGAAATAGTGTTGATGAGTTACCATTTTTGTTATCAGTCCTCACACAATTTTTGCGCGCATGAGGTGGGTGTGAGTGAGCGAACAGTCCGTGACTGGGATTCTTTTTGTCGGGAAGTTAGTTCGGAATACATTACATACAGGGGTAAGTTGGGTGGGCCTGGAGTAATGGTTGAGACTGATGAGTCACAGTTTGGTAGGAGAAAGTATGGGAGGGGTAAGCCTGTGGTTGGTTTATTGGTGGGTGTGGCTGTGGTATCGGGGTCTGGTTCTTCTGAGCGCGTGTTTGGGGTTGTGGAAAATCGTACAAAGAGGGAGTTAGTGGGGTTGATACAAGATTATGTAGAACAGGGGAGTACTGTAGTTTCTAATGGGTTTGCCTCTTATAGTGGGTTCGGTCAGGAGGGTTACAATCATTTAGTTGTTAATCACAATCTAGAGTTCAAGAATTATGAGAGTGGGGCCTGTATAAATACTATAGAGGGTTTTCGGGGGGTGGGGCTGTTAAATCTGTAATAGGGAGGGGGAAGAGGCGCTCTTCCAGCCTTCAGGCTCATTTAGATGAGTACTGTTGGCGGAAAAATGTGCCTGAGTGGTACTGTATTTTTAGGGTTTTCTTAAGGGCTGTTTGTACAGGTCCAGGGTTGTGGGTTAGTGAGGTTTTGAGGTGGTGGGGGGGGGGGGGGCTGGGTGGTTGGCTGTGGCTCTGGGAGGGGGGTTGGTGAGGTTTGGGGAGGTAGATGAGTGGGGAGTGGTTGTGGATTTTTGTTTTTGTTGTGGAGGATTCGTTTTGTTGTGGTTTTTTTAGTTGTAGGCTGTGTGGTTTATTTTTGTTTTTGGTTAGTGTTTGTTTCTTTGGTTTTGATTTTTTTTGGGGGGGGGGGGTTGGGAAGTTTGTTTGGTTGTTGTTTATTCTGTTGGTGTGTGTGTGTGTGTGTGTGTGTGTGTGTGTGTGTGTGTGAGTGTGTGCCTGTGTGTGTGTGTGTGTGTGTGTGTGTGTGTGTGTCTGATTGTGGTGTCCGATCTAGTAGGCAGCGCTGGAGCTTTCATGTGGTGAATTTTCGTTTCTTTTGATCATGTTTTTATCTGGTTGGATGATCAGTGTCGGAGGGGTTGTGTTGCTTGTATTGGTGAGTTGGTTTTGTGCGTTGTTGTTGATCCTATGAGATCAAGGGAAGTGTTCGATTCCAGATTTGGTGTTTTCTTGTGGTTTTTGAGGTAGTGGGGTTTATGAATTAGTTTTGGGGTTTATGATTGGTACGGTATCGATACTTTCCGTTAACCTATATAGGTCAAGGGAAGTGTTCGATTCCATTGGATATTGTTTCTAGTTGATTTTGAGAATGTTGTGGTCGGTTTATTTTGCTGGTTTTGTCATTTGGTTTAATGGTGCATGAGAAAAACTTAGATACGCTGAAAGTAACTGCGAAGAGACCCTGGGTAACACAAGAAATACAACAGCTGATCGATGAAAGAAGGACGTACAAAAACGTTCAGGGAAATTCAAGAATACGGAAATTCAAGTCATTGAGTAATGAAATAGCTGCATGAAATATGTGAAGAAATTGAAAAATAAATGATTCTCTGAAGGATTGACTCAGCATATAGCAAAGTCAAAACAACCTGCTATAGCTGCAGGACAGGACAGATAGTTTAATTTGTGGAAAAGGAGCAAACTGAGTGGCTCTCAGTTGCACTCGAACATACTACTTTATTCATTTGGCAAACATTACAAGAGTAAAGAAAACATTAAAATCAGAGCAAGCCAAACATTAATTTTAGAACTTAATTCGCGGCTAAATGCGCCATTCAATCTCACGTCTCAAGGGCACAACAACATTAATTTAAAACCGGCTGAAGGTCAATCACTTAAGACTCAAAAACAAGAATTTGAATTTTAAAAGGCAGAAGGCCTCATCTTAAAACATATTATAAGCGCGATGCCAAAGATAATACAAGGGTGCGAATATCGATGCACGCTGCTGCTGCGACTAGCGGGAAGAGAGGATAACAGCATAATCGCGATAACTGCGGGAGACTAATCAAAGAATAGCAACCAAGGTTTAATGCAAAGTATAACACGAGCCACCCACGGCTCAATAGGATTAGACCTGGAAAAAGCGTTCAACAATGTAAAATGGTGCAAGATGTTCGAAATTCTGAAGAAAAAAGGGATGAGCTATAGGGAGTGACGGGTATATACAATATGTACAAGAGCCAAGCGCGAATAATAAGCGTGGACGACCAAGAAAGAAGCGCTCGGATTAAAAAGAGTGTAAGACAGGGATGTAGTCTTTCCCCCTACTGTTCAATCTGTACATCGAAGAAGCAATGACGGACATAAGAGAAAGATTCAGGAGTGGAGTTAAAATTCAGGGTGAAAGGATATCAATGATACGATTCGCTGATAACATTGCTATCCTGAGTGAAAGTGGAGAAGAATTACATGGCCTGCTGAAATGAATGAACAATCTAACGAGTGCAGAATATGGGTTGAGAGTAAATCAAAGGAAGACTAAAGTGACGAGAAGTAGGAGAAATGAAAACAGCGAGAAACTTAACATCAGGATTGATGGTCATGAAGTAGATGAAGTTAAGGAATTCTACTACCTAGGCGGCAAAACAACCAATGACGGACGGAGCAAGGAGACTTCAGAACCAGACTAGCAATGGCACTGTCATTCATGCCCAAGAGAAATCTACTAGTATGAAACATAAGCTTTAATTTGAGGAAGAAATTTCCGAGAATGTGTGTTTGGAGCACAGCATTGTATAGTTGAGAAACATGAACTGTGGGAAAACCGGGACAGAAGAGAATCGAAGCAGACGACTATTGAAAATTGGGTGGTAAGGAATGAGAAGGTTTGGCGCAGAATCGGAGAGGAAAGGAACACGTGGAAAATACTGTCAAGAAGAAGGGACGGGATGATAGGACATCTGTTAAGACATCAGGGAATAACTTCCACGGTGCTAGATTGAGCTGTAGAGGGTAGGAAGTGCAAAGGAAGATAGAGATTGGAATACACCCAGCGAAAACACAGGAGAGGAATTCGTGTCATCAAACCAGTCAGGAAGAAACAAGAAAAAAACCGCTGGAAATCAAGGTCACCCCATCGCAAACATATGAAAAGGTGTTTCCCCACGATCTGGAAAAGTAATACAAAAGCTTGTGGAGTAGAAGGAAAGTGAAGAATAGAAGCCAGGTTGATGATCCAAACAATAAAAAGGAGGGATTTAACTTTTCGAGAAGTATATCGACTATTCTAAGCCGTGTAAGGATAAGTGTCGAAGGATGCAGGGAGATGATGCCTCAAAAACGACCCTCAACGCGGGTGTGGACCCAACTAGTCGGTGTGCCACCTGATATAGTTGTCGTGAACTTGAGGGCATACATAAACTCGCGGACAGTGCCATTTACTGGCTTAAAAATGTCTTATTGTGTAAAATTTAGCAACACGTAATGCTGAGTGTTTTTTATTTTAAAGTGTAATCTCTTTTTTTAATATTCGCCTTGTAAATACCGAAGGAACAAATGAGTGAAATAAATACCTCCCCTGGCGATCGCCAAGCGGAGAGCTTTCTTGTTACGTTTTATTGCGAAGCTAGGTCGCAGTAAGCTTATAAGGCTTCTAAAAACTTCTCTGAGATAGAGATTCGTATGTGCAAACGCAGACTCAAAGTTACCCTGTGCTGTCGCTCTGAAAAGTTGGCGCCATTACTGAAGGGCGCTACGAAAGAACTCAACTGCGATTACCAGGCTGATCTTAAAAGAAGAATGGGGAACACACCTTCAGCAATCAAATCTTGGTGAGTTTAATGCGGCTCGAGCTGTAAAAGCTGTTGGTCGATTGCCGGCCGTCACGTTTCAAAATGAAGCACGTAACATTGGTGGGCCTCACCAACTGCGACATGGTCGCGTATACAAACAGTGATCCAATACTGTCAAATGTTTGTTTTTAATCAAGTCTTTGATCACAATATGAATTCTTAAGACGATGACCGGTTTCAGTCCGTAATGACCATCCTCAGATCTACACTCCTGGAAATGGAAACAAGAACACATTGACACCGGTGTGTCAGACCCACCATACTTGCTTCGGACACTGCGAGAGGGCTGTACAAGCAATGATCACACGCACGGCACAGCGGACACACCAGGAACCGCGGTGTTGGCCGTCGAATGGCGCTAGCTGCGCAGCATTTGTGCACCGCCGCCGTCAGTGTCAGCCAGTTTGTCGTGGCATACGGAGCTCCATCGCAGTCTTTAACACTGGTAGCATGCCGCGACAGCGTGGACGTGAACCGTATGTGCAGTTGACGGACTTTGAGCGAGGGCGTATAGTGGGCATGCGGGAGGCCGGGTGGACGTACCGTCGAATTGCTCAACACGTTGGGCGTGAGGTCTCCACAGTACATCGATGTTGTCGCCAGTGGTCGGCGGAAGGTGCACGTGCCCGTCGACCTGGGACCGGACCGCAGCGACGCACGGATGCACGCCAAGACCGTAGGATCCTACGCAGTGCCGTAGGGGACCGCACCGCCACTTCCCAGCAAATTAGGGACACTGTTGCTCCTGGGGTATCGGCGAGGACCATTCGCAACCGTCTCCATGAAGCTGGGCTACGGTCCCGCACACCGTTAGGCCGTCTTCCGCTCACGCCCCAACATCGTGCAGCCCGCCTCCAGTGGTGTCGCGACAGGCGTGAATGGAGGGACGAATGGAGACGTGTCGTCTTCAGCGATGAGAGTCGCTTCTGCCTTGGTGCCAATGATGGTCGTATGCGTGTTTGGCGCCGTGCAGGTGAGCGCCACAATCAGGACTGCATACGACCGAGGCACACAGGGCCAACACCCGGCATCATGGTGTGGGGAGCGATCTCCTACACTGGCCGTACACCACTGGTGATCGTCGAGGGGACACTGAATAGTGCACGGTACATCCAAACCGTCATCGAACCCATCGTTCTACCATTCCTAGACCGGCAAGGGAACTTGCTGTTCCAACAGGACAATGCACGTCCGCATGTATCCAGTGCCACCCAATGTGCTCTAGAAGGTGTACGTCAACTACCCTGGCCAGCAAGATCTCCGGATCTGTCCCCCATTGAGCATGTTTGGGACTGGATGAAGCGTCGTCTCACGCGGTCTGCACGTCCAGCACGAACGCTGGTCTAACTGAGGCGCCAGGTGGAAATGGCATGGCAAGCCGTTCCACAGGACTACATCCAGCATCTCTACGATCGTCTCCATGGGAGAATAGCAGCCTGCATTGCTGCGAAAGGTGGATATACACTGTACTAGTGCCGACATTGTGCATGCTCTGTTGCCTGTGTCTATGTGCCTGTGGTTCTGTCAGTGTGATCATGTGATGTATCTGACCCCAGGAATGTGTCAATAAAGTTTCCTCTTCCTGGGACAATGAATTCACGGTGTTCTTATTTCAATTTCCAGGAGTGTATAATATACAAATTTATACACCTAGTGAGCAGTGTGTCTTTCAACATAATACAGCAATACGTATCACAATATACTATCACACAACCAGGGAGATGTACAGAAAATACGGTAAAACGTACCTTTTTTACACCAAGTCCTAAAGTGATAACGCCATAATGGCATCGTCAAAACATATAAATATGATCAGCATAGCATCGTCATATAGGTCTAAAATAAGTTGTAGAATAGGCCGTATCGTCCACACAGTCATTATTGCAACTGGCTACTAAAGTACAGTAGCTACCAGAAATCTGTTTGCCTACATCATCCCTAGATGTCGCTAATGTCGGCTTAGATGTAGTCATTTATGCAAAAAAATACTCTGATAACGAATACAGTTACCCATATAAAATTATTAAAAGGAAATATATGAATAGAATAGGACCGATCCTTTTCCTGGTGAATTTACGGTCAACAATTAATATGTGTATTACATTACCTGTAGCAACCTATAAATTGCCTACGAAACATAAAATGTCTATATGACATCTGAAAAAAGGACAGATCAATAATCAGCGCCATCTGTTGGGTCGGCGGCCAGGATGTTATTTAGGCGTGCACCGATCTTAAGAACTTAACCACTAGAGGACTCTAATACAACGTGATATATCTCCCACAGGAAACTTTTAAACAACATATTAACAGTCAATAAATAAAATTATACAGTATGGTTATACATTCAATGAGTAGGTAGAACATAATCAGTTACAGGATTAGTGCGATTAATGTATGGAAGTAAGGCAAATGACTACTGTTTTCGACATAAATCATCAAGTCATACGCGAGTATGGGTAACTGTATTCGTCTTTTAATGTATCACAATTTAGCTTCTATGATAGTTATCAATTTTAAAAGTCTGCTACATGTATTTTAGGTAATGTGTTTTTATCAGATAATGTTTTTTGCATAAATGACTACATCTAAACCGACAGTAGCGACATCTAGGGATGATGCAGGCAAACAGATTTCTGGTAGCTACTGTACTTCAGTAGCCAGATGCAGTAATGACTGTGTGGACGATGCGGCCTATTCTACAGCTTATTTTAGATCTATATGACGATGCTATGCTGATTATATTCATATGTTTTGACGATGTCATTGTGGCCTTATCACCTTAGGACATGATGCAAAAAAGGTGCGGTTTACCGTATTTTCTGTACATCTCCCTGGTTGTGTGATAGCATATTGTGACACGTATTGCTGTATTATGTTGAAAGACACACTGCTCACTAGGTGTATATATTTGTGTATTATAGATCTGAGGATGGTCATTACGGACTGAGACCGGTCATCGTCTAAATAATTCATATTGTTATCAAAGACCGGAATAAAAAACATTTGACATTGGTGGGCAACCTAAGAATTACTGCGTCACCAGACGTAAGCAGGGGGGCATTTCAAACTTTGCATATGACAAAATTTTCGTGTTATATCGAGGTAGAGTGCTTTCACTGATTAATATAGTAAGGGGAGAAAGCAATTGTTTTCATGTCATATGCGTGACAGAAGAAAAGGTCCTGAAATTTTGCAGCATACTTTTGTTGTAGCCTGATTCTTTTTGATCTGCTTATTCTCTAGCGTACTACAACCTTTGAGTAAGTTTAGTTGTAGACGTTAATGAAACTGACGTGTATAACAATCAAATATGGGCTTAAAAAGACTTACAGACTAGAAATGGCAAAACAGCCAGTACAGAGTAACCAAAGTGGTGTTAATGTTACACGACCAGTGCTGTTACGGTGAATGAAATCCTTACCGAGTACAGCGGCAATGTGGCACTTCATGGTTGCTGGTTGTGCTGTCAGTGGTCTGCAGGGCTCTTTGTTCGAGGCGCTGTCTGTCGCAGAAGATCCCCTTCCAGTGCTAACGTCGCTTCTGGTGCCCTCTGCTGGAAATACGGCCTACAACGTACTATCGTTTTACCAACGGCTTTGACAGTGCCTTTGCTTCTTTATACTCGTTGTAGATAACAGATTGGAGTACTGACATAAGTCGCAGATACTCTGCGTAAAACAATAATGTTGGCCACTGATGGAGCGTGTATATGGATCGTAATAATCCAGCATCAAAAAAGGCCTGAAGATGGCGCACTGAAGCGCTGAAACTGGTAGCTAGACAATAGACGATAAGGCACACAATAGATCATAAGAACGGCTATAGGCGTTTCATTTTCCCCAAGGCCTCCAGTCAAAAGGATGGACATGCAAAAGCTCTTATAAAGACCTCCCTATCGCTGCCGAAGATCACTCTCGATAGTGACCTTCCTTTATGACGTCCTGCTGTAACAGTGAGAATCGCAGGAAAATCAGTCATAGCCTCTCAGTAATGATCACATAAAATTTGTTCCAAGGAATGCATTCTGCTATTCTAGGCTGTATTTCTTGACACAGCACTGTTGAGTTTACACACAAGGTGCTATTACACAACATGCAGTACTTGACGCTCGTGAAAAATAATGATCCCATTTAACACTCTTGCTAATCATACACGACCGGCTTGCGCCAGACTGCTTCTGAGAAAAGTTCAATACAATTTTACAAGAAAAGTGTTCGGTGACTTAACATCCGCGTCCGCCCTTGTCGGTGACCTGCACCCAACACTGTACCGTTGTCCTCCACTCACACTGTAGGCTCTGTGCCATATGCACGATTTACTCGATACCGGTGGACTAAACACTGCCGTAAGCCTCCACTTGAGCTCCAGGTATACAAAGGACGAAGAAATTTATTCGTTAATTCTTCTCTTGACGTAGGCCTCAGAAATGTTAGCGAGATGCTCAATACCTCGCTATCAGCTTCTGCCAGTGGCGTTTGATGAGCTTCTCAGTGACGCTTTTTGCTTACTAAACTGATCTTTGACGTAACGTGGACCCCTTCTGCGTATCTCCTCTGGTTCCGTTACCAGTTAGATCTTGAGGAGAATGAAAATAACTTTAAAATAGCTGATGCGTAGCGAAATAATAGTCACACAACGTTTCTGGATCCTTTCTTTATTCACTGAGCGTTTCGGCCTCACCCAGTCTTCAGATGACCTGCTGACTAGTATATTTTTTTACAATCTTGCGAAATTACAAACGCGTATAAATGCAGCCCCTACACAAACCACCATATAACAACAAGACATTTAAGATGTAATACATATCCTTTGATACAAAGTGGACATACAACTCTGACAAAATTGTCAAGCAACGTCTAAAGCGACATAAGATTTACAATTCCACAGAGCAAAATGAGGTTTCATCTAAACATTTGTGCTACAAACAGCCGAATGATGTGGCTGGCGGAAGTTCCCGCCTAAGAGAACTACACTGAAGCCCCAAAGAAACAGATATAGGCATGTTGTTGTTGTGGTCTTCAGTCATGAGACTGGTTTGATGCAGCTCTCCATGCTACTCTATCCTGTGCAAGCTTCTTCATCTCCCAGTACGTACTGCAGCCTACATCCTTCTGAATCTGCTTAGTGTATTCATCTCTCGCTCTCCCTCTACTATTTTTACCCTCCACGCTGCCCTCCAATACTAAATTGGTGATCCCTTGATGCCTCAGAACATGTCCTACCAACCGATCCCTTCTTCTAGTCAAGTTGTGCCACAAACTTCTCTTCTCCCCAATCCTATTCAATACCTCCTCATTTGTTACGTGATCTACCCTCCTTATCTTCAGCATTCTTCTGTAGCACCACATTTCGAAAGCTTCTATTCTCTTCTTGTCCAAACTAGTTATCGTCCATGTTTCACTTCCATACATGACTACACTCCATACAAATACTTTCAGAAACGACTTCTTGACACTTAAATCTATACTCGATGTTAACAAATTTCTCTTCTTCAGAAACGCTTTCTGTGCCATTGCCAGTCTACATTTCATATCCTCTCTACTTCGACCATCATCAGTTATTTTACTCCCTAAATAGCAAAACTCCTTTACTACTTTAAGTGTCTCATTTCCTAATCTAATTCCCTCAGCATCACCCGATTTAATTTGACTACATTCCATTATCCTCGTTTTGCTTTTGTTGATGTTCATCTTATATCCTCCTTTCAAGACACTGTCCATTCCGTTCAACTGCCCTTTCAAGTCCTTTGCTGTCTCTGACAGAATTACAATGTCATCGGCGAACCTCAAAGTTTTTACTTCTTCTCCATGAATTTTAATACCTACTCCGAATTTTTCTTTTGTTTCCTTTACTGCTTGCTCAATATACAGATTGAGTAACATCGGGGAGAGGCTACAACCCTGTCTCACTCCTTTCCCAACCACTGCTTCCCTTTCATGCCCCTCGACTCTTATAACTGCCATCTGATTTCTGTACAAATTGTAAATAGCCTTTCGCTCCCTGTATTTTATACCTGCCACCTTCAGAATTTGAAAGAGAGTATTCCAGTTAACATTGTCAAAAGCTTTCTCTAAGTCTACAAATGCTAGAAACGTAGGTTTGGATATAGGCATGCGTATTCAAATTCGGATTCATGGAAACAGGCTGAATACGGCGCTCCGGTCGGCAACGCCTATGCAAGACAAATGTCTGTCGCATTTGTTAGATCGGTCACTGCTGCTACAATGGCAGGTTATCAAGATTTAAGTGAGTTTGAACGTGGTGTTATAGTCGGCGCACGAGCGATGGGACACTGCATCTTCGAGATAGCGATGAAGTGGGGATCTTCCCGTACGACCATATCACGAGTGTACCATGAATATCAGAAAAAGATACTGCAGAAACGGGACCAACGACGACGGGAGAGAATCGTTCGACGTGTGACAGACATGCAACTCTTCCGAAAATTGCTGCAGATTTCAATGCTGGGCTATCAACGAGTGGCAACATGCGAACCGTTCAACGAAACATCACCGATATGGGCTTTCGGAACCGAAGGCCCGCTCGTGTACCCTTGATAACTGCACGACACAAAGCTTTACGTCCCGCCCGGACCCGTCAACATCAACATTGGGCCGTTGATGGCTGGAAACATGTTGCCTGGTCGGAGGAGTCTCGCTTCAAATTCTGTTGAGCAGATGGACGTGTATGGGGATGGAGACCTCGTGAATCCATGGACCCTGCATGTCAGCAGGGGACTCTTCAAACGGTGGAGGCTCCGTAATGGTGTGGGGCGTGTGCAGCTGGAGTGACGTGGGATCCCTGATACGTCTAGGTATGACTGTGACCGGTGACACGTACGTAAGCATCCTGTCTGATCATCCGCGTCCTTCATGTTCATGTGCATTCCGTAGGACTTGGGAAATTCCAGCAGGACAATGTGACACTCTACATGTCCAGAATTGCTACAGGGTCGCTCCAGGAACACTCTCCTGAATTTAAACGCTTCCGCTGGCCATCAAACTCCCCAGTAATGAACGTTATTGAGTATATCCGGGATGTCTTGCAACGTACTGTTCAGAAAAGGTCTCCACACCCTTGTACTCTTACGGGTTTATGGATAGCCCTGCAGTATACATGGTGTCAGTTCCTTCCAGCACTACCTCGGACATTAGTCGTGTCTATGCTACGTCGTGTTGCGGCACTTCTGCTTGTTCGCGGAGCCCCTTCACGATATTAGGCAGGTGTACCAGGTTCCTTGGCTCTTCTGTGTAATTGGCACTAGGTGGCATACAGGCTTGGCGCTGCTGTCGTGGGCGACACGTCGTTACAAATACAAATAATATTATAAATTTCAAAAATTGTTCAACTTTTCGTGAACAATAATCTTTTTTATAAGAGTTAAGGCCAATTTCAATTAATGGCACTGTGGGAACAGAGACAACTTTAAATTGACATGCTTTTTCATAAAGCATATTTATGTAAAAAAGTAATAAAACATATGATAAAAAAACGATACGATTAAAACCTGTGTCATGAGATAAAAAATAGAAAATGAACGATGAAGCGTACAGATGTCCACAAACTAACAGAAAGATGTACGAAAATGCAATTTTTTTTGTTTACCTTTAACTTTTTTTTGTTCAGTAACAACTTGTCAGAAATGCTAAAGAACCATTGTCGGTTGCTCGAAACGTGTACATTCATTTTTACATTCGGGATTAAACGGCGGTTACCCGTGGTCTAGGGATAGCGTCTTTGATTCATAATCAAAACGTCTTCGGTCCCGGGTTCGATCCCCGCCACTGCCTAAATTTTGATATATAATCAGCATTGGCGGCCGAGGACTTCCGGCATAAGAAGTCAGCCTCATTCTGCCAACGGCCTTGTCAAAGAGGGCGGAGAAGCGGATAGAGGTTTAGGGCACTCTCTTGTCCTAGTGGTGAGAAATTTCCCCTAAAGGCGGAAGAATCAGCAATGATCAACGACATGAGGATGCAGAAGGAAATGGAAACCACTGCATTAAAGACACGTAACGTGTATCCACAGGACATGTGGCCTGTAATTGAAGAAGTGTCATGATGATCTCTCCATTGGCAAAAGATTCCGGAATAGTCCCCCATTCGGATCTCCGGGAGGGGACTTCCAAGGGGGAGGTTACCATGAGAAAAAGAGTGAATAATCAACGAAAGGATAACTTTCTACGAGTCGGGGCGTGGAATGTCAGAAGCTTGAACGTGGTAGGGAAACTAGAAAATCTGAAAAGGGAAATGCAAAGGCTCAATCTAGATATAGTAGGGTTCAGTGAAGTGAAGTGGAAGGAAGACAAGGATTTCTGGTCAGATGAGTATCGGGTAATATCAACAGCAGCAGAAAATGGTATAACAGACGTAGGATTCGTTATGAATAGGAAGGTAGGGCAGAGGATGTGTTACTGTGAACAGTTCAGTGACCGGGTTGTTCTAATCAGAATCGACAGTAGACCAACCACGACAACGATAGTTCAGGTATACATGCCGACGTCGCAAGCTGAAGATGAACAGATAGAGAAAGTGTATGAGGATATTGAAAGGGTAATGCAGTATGTAAAGGGGGACGAAAATCTAATAGTCATGGGCGACTGGAATGCAGTTGTAGGGGAAGGAGTAGAAGAAAAGGTTACAGGAGAATATGGGCTTGGAACGAGGAATGAAAGAGAAGAAAGACTAATTGAGTTCTGTAACAAGTTTCAGGTAGTAATAGCGAATATCCTGTTCAAGAATCACAAGAGGAGGAGGTATACTTGGAAAAGGCCGGGAGATACGGGAAGATTTCAATTAGATTACATCGTGATCAGACAGAGATTCCGAAATCAGATACTGGATTGTAAGGCGTACCCAGGAGCAGATATAGACTCAGATCACAATACAGTAGTGATGAAGAGTAGGCTGAAGTTCAAGACATTAGTCAGGAAGAATCAATACGCACAGAAGTGGGATACGGAAGTACTAAGGAATGACGAGATACATTTGAAGTTCTCTAACGCTATAGATACAGCAATAAGGAATAGCGCAGTAGGCAGTACAGTTGTAGAGGAATGGACATCTCTAAAAAGGGCCATCACAGAAGTTGGGAAGGAAAACATAGGTACAAAGAAGGTAGCTGCGAAGAAACCATGGGTAACAGAAGAAATACTTCAGTTGATTGATGAAAGGAGGAAGTACAAACATGTTCTGGGAAAATCGGGAATACAGAAATACAAGTCGCTGAGGAATGAAATAAATAGGAAGTGCAGGGAAACTAAGACGAAATGGCTGCAGGAAAAATGTGAAGACATCGAAAAAGATATGATTGTCGGAAGGACAGACTCAGCATACAGGAAAGTCAAAACAACCTTTGGTGACGTTAAAAGCAACGGTGGTAACATTAAGAGTACAACGGGAATTCCACTGTTAAATGCAGATGAGAGAGCAGATAGGTGGAAAGAATACATTGAAAGCCTCTATGAGGGTGAAGATTTGTCTGATGTGATAGAAGAAGAAACAGGAGTCGATTTAGAAGAGATAGGGGATCCAGTATTAGAATCGGAATTTAAAAGAGCTTTGGAAGACTTACGGTCAAATAAGGCAGAAGGGATAGATAACATCCCATCAGAATTTCTAAAATCATTGGGGGAGTGGCAACAAAACGACTATTCACGTTGGTGTATAGAATATATGAGTCTGGCGATATACCATCTGACTTTCGGAAAAGCATCATCCACACAATTCCGAAGACGGCAAGAGCTGACAAGTGCGAGAATTATCGCACAATCAGCTTAACAGCTCATGCATCGAAGCTGCTTACAAGAATAATATACAGAAGAATGGAAAAGAAAATTGAGAATGCGCTAGGTGACGATCAGTTTGGCTTTAGGAAAAGTAAAGGGACGAGAGAGGCAATTCTGACGTTACGGCTAATAATGGAAGCAAGGCTAAAGAAAAATCAAGACACTTTCATAGGATTCGTCGACCTGGAAAAAGCGTTCGGCAATATAAAATGGTACAAGCTGTTTGAGATTCTGAAAAAAGTAGGGGTAAGCTATAGGGAGAGACGGGTCATATACAATATGTACAACAACCAAGAGGGAATAATAAGAGTGGACGATCAAGAACGAAGTGCTCGTATTAAGAAGGGTGTAAGACAAGGCTGTAAGCCGGCCGGAGTGGCCGAGCGGTTAAAGGCGCTACCGTCTGGAACCGCACGACAGCTACGGTCGCAGGTTCGAATCCTGCCTCGGGCATGGATGTGTGTCATGTCCTTAGGTTAGTTAGGTTCAAGTAGTTCTAAGTTCTAGGGGACTTATGACCACAGCAATTGAGTCCCATAGTGCTCAGAGCCATTTGAACAAGGCTGTAGCCTTTCGCCCCTACTCTTCAATCTGTACATCGAGGAAGCAATGATGGAAATAAGAGAAAGGTGCAGGAGTGGAATTAAAATACAAGGTGAAAGGATATCAATGATACGATTCGCTGATGACATTGCTATCCTGAGTGAAAGTGAAGAAGAATTAAATGATCTGCTGAACGGAATGAACAGTCTAATGAGTACACAGTATGGTTTGAGAGTAAATCGGAGAAAGACGAAGGTAATGAGAAGTAGTAGAAATGAGAACAGCGAGAAACTTAACATCAGGATTGATGGTCACGAAGTTAATGAAGTTAAGGAATTCTGCTACTTAGGCAGTAAAATAACCAATGACGGAGGGAGCAAGGAGGACATAAAAAGCAGACTCGCTATGGCAAAAAAGGCATTTCTGGCCAAGAGAAGTCTACTAATATCAATTACCGGCATTAATTTGAGGAAGAAATTTCTGAGGATGTACGTCTGGTATGGTAGTGAAGCATGGACTGTGGGAAAACTGGAACAGAAGAGAATCGAAGCATTTGAGATGTGGTGCTATAGACGAATGCTGAAAATTAGGTGGACTGATAAGGTAAGGAATGAGGAGGTTCTACGCAGAATCGGAGAGGAAAGGAATATGTGGAAAACACTGATAAGGAGAAGGGACAGGATGATAGGACATCTGCTAAAACATGAGGGAATGACTTCCATGGTACTAGAGGGAGCTGTAGAGGGCAAAAACTGTAGAGGAAGACAGAGATTGGAATACGTCAAGCAAATAATTGAGGACGTAGGTTGCAAGTGCTACTCTGAGATGAAGAGGTTAGCACAGGAAAGGAACTCGTGGCGGGCTGCATCAAACCAGTCAGTAGACTGATGACAAAAAAAAAAGTGTGTATTTCAATCTCTTAAAGGATATCCAGTGTTCTGCCTTATTGTTCCGAATGCAAAATGGTTAGGCCATTTTCGGTTGACTGCAAACAATGGTTTTGTTCTCTTAGGTGACTCCCAACGCCGCTATTGTCGCTGGTATATGTGTACTCCCTAAACATTGTCTGAAATTCTCTACCCATCTGGCCAATATGAAAACTATCACAAGACCCACTTTATTGTGTTACTGTACTTGTTGTATCCTTAACAAGATTGTGGCATAGAATTAGACCTAGTTTATTATTTGTTGGGAAACCTGCTCGTATAATAGGTTTTCTGAAAGCATCAGCAATTTTTTTCGGAATGTGAGCCGACATAGGAAAGAGAAATATGGGCGACTGCGTTTTTAACGCTAGCTGTTTGCTTGTCCACCTATTTAAATATTTTTTTTTACCCAGTTTCCGATGTTCTTTTTCGGTAAAGGCATTTGCTACCCCACTTGAACTACCGCGTCAATTTCTCTATCAGCTGTATCACTACCTGAACCAATTTTTGCGATCCGATAAAACACTAAAGTGAAGTATGCTCGTTTGTGTGTGACAGAAATGATTACGACTGTAGCGGTGGGTTTACTGAAGAGGCCAATATTTAATTTTGTACCCGTTTTCTTTATTTGCAAATCCAAGAAACTAATGGATCCATCGGTTTAAAATTCTGTAGTGAAACGCATTTTGTCATGTGTAGTGCTGAGAACCTGTAATAGTTCCTGAATGTCATCATAACTACCTTGATAACTAACGAATATGTCATCGACATATCGGCGGTACAAAAGAATTTTCCTGCAAAGATCCTTAGGTGCTTCGAAAAATTTGTTCTCAAAATCATTTAAGAGTATTTCAGACAGGATACCTAACAGACTGGGTCCCATTGCAAGACCGTTTCTTTTTTTTTCAAAATATGGCTTTTGGTTAAATGTAAAATAGTTAAAAGACAACGAAAGTATTGTTATTCCATAAGTTCTACTGCATATTTATATTCTACCTTTCCAAATGACAGGAGGCTTCTAAAGAAAATTCTTGTCTCTTCTAAAGGTATATTTGTATAAAGGCTCTTATTGTCAAATGAAACTAATAATGAATTTTCTAGTATTTCAATGAGAAGGTCATCAAGAAAAGGATTACTGAAGTAAAAACTTGTTGCGAATCATGCAGAGTTTAAAAATTCTCACAAGCTAATAGAGCGGTAAAAACTTGTAGTGCTTTGTCGGCAACCGTAAGAATGGTACAGTCATCAAGTAAATTACTTTCCGAGGAAAAGAACCTCAGTATGAAGTTACACCACAATAAAATTTTGGTCGTTAAGGCAGATAAAAGTAACTTCCTCGTGCTGATTAGAGACACTGATTGCATTGGAAAGACTTTGAAATTTTTCACGGATAATGAAATAGTAGAAGTGGCATCTATTACACTTCGTCATATGTCCTCCATCTCGTACAGTGGATTTTTAAACTGTCATCGTTCTGGTGTGTTTTAACTGTGGCCAACTTTTATCTTGTGCATGTGGCTTCAGTGTAATTTTATGTGCTATGCACGCCGCCAACTGCGTTTTTTATCTTTATGTGGACTTTTTTTTAACTGTCCTACAATGAACATCTCTGAATAAGTGAATATTTTAACCCCCACTGTCTCCTCTTATTTCAAGTCCCCCTTTTATCGCCTTTTCTGTGTATGACTTCATCCTTTTATTTGTACTGTCACTTGGCTGAAGAGAGGAGCACTGTGCCACTGACAGCCCTCCCCTGCCCATGTGGGGCTGGGGAATGAAATTACAATAAAGAAGAAAAAATTTGCAAGATTGTAAAAAAATATATTTTCCACCAGGTAGTCTGAAGATGGGCAGAGCTCGAAACATGTACTGAATAAAAGCAGGGCCCAGAAACATACTGTCACTATTATTTCGCGACTAACCAGCTATTTTAAAGCCATTTTTATTCTTGCGATTACAATGGTAGCACGCCTCTACCGCGAGTTTCAGTCACGTCTTCTGTGGATCTTAAAGGTGTGCAATTTTGGGAGTGGTGGTGGGGGGTGGGGGTGGGGGGGGGGGGGAGGAATACTGTATTGAAGGTGTCTTCGTCGACCTTACTTGGTGTATTGCGCCCGTCTCTTATCGCCGCCGAAGAAATATTTAAACCAGCTGCTGTGAGCCACTGCTAGAGGGCTCCCCAGTTGCGTGCAGCTGGTGCTACACACGACACCAGAGAGGGTGGCGGATTCACACTACCTCACTGCCTACAACTATGATTGGTGTGCGCGTCTTTTTAAGCGCTCACAGCTCGTCCTGAGATTACCTTCAGATTATCCTGACTACTCTCGGATCACCCCGAGTATTCGGACGATGTACGAATACATAGTGGAACATAGAGAGGTACAGTAAAGAGACTACCGCATACAAAATTATGTATGCTTTATGTTGCATGTGTTATAAATACCTTTATGTTTTAATCATTCTATAATGTATACTGTATTGTGGAGTGTCACCTGTTTCATTACGTCGACGGTAACAACACTTAGAATTTATCTCAGGATGGCATCTACCTTTCCTACAATGTGTGTGGATTGTGTATTGGACGGGGGACCCAGAAACGATGGAGAGGCTTGGTCCCCGCGGTAGCCCGCAGTGGTTCACAACCCCACAACAGGCTACAGAAATCCATTCACCCCACCACTGCTCACACACATTCCTCTATGGAGTAGAAGGAGTTGTCATTCAGAAATTCTTTTAATTTCTTCTTAAATACTTGTTGGTTATCTGTCAGACTTTTGATACTATTTGGTGAGTGACCAAAGACTTTAGTGCCAGTATGATACACCCCTTTCCGTGCCAAAGTTAGATTTAATCTTGAATAGTGAAGATCATCCTTTCTCCTAGTATTGTAGTTATGCACACTGCTATTACTTTTGAATTGGGTTTGGTTGTTAATAACAAATTTCATAAGAGAGTATATATACTGAGAGGCTACTGTGAATATCCCTAGATCCTTAAATAAATGTTTGCAGGATGATCTTGGGTGGACTCCAGCTGTTATTCTGATTACACGCTTTTGTGCAATAAATACTTTATTCCTCAGTGATAAATTACCCCAACATATGATGCCATATGAAAGCAACGAGTGAAAATAGGCGTAGTAAGCTAATTTACTAAGATGTTTATCACCAAAATGTGCAATGACCCTTATTGCATAAGTAGCTGAACTCAAACGTTTCAGCAGATCATCAATGTGTTTCTTCCAATTTAATCTCTCATCAATGGACACACCTAAAAATTTGGAATATTCTACCTTAGCTATATGCTTCTGATTAAGGTCTGTATTTATTAATGGCGTCATACCATTCACTGTACGGAACTGTATGTACTGTGTCTTATCAAAATTCAGTGAGAGTCCGTTTACAAGGAACCACTTAGTAATTTTCTGAAAGACAGTATTGACAATTTCATCAGTTAATTCTTGTTTGTCAGGTGTGATTACTATACTTGTATCATCAGCAAAGAGAACTAACTTTGCCTCTTCATGAATATAGAATGGCAAGTCATTAATATATATTAAGAACAATAAAGGACCCAAGACTGACCCTTGTGGAACCCCATTCTTGATAGTTCCCCAGTTTGAGGAATCTGCTGATCTTTGCATATTATGAGAACTACTTATTCAACTTTCTGCTCTCTTCCAGTTAGGTACGAATTAAACCATTTATGCACTGTCCCACTCATGCCACAATACTTGAGCTTGTCTAGCAGGATTTCATGATTTACACAATCAAAAGCCTTTGAGAGATCACAAAAAATCCCAATGGGTGGTGTTTGGTTATTCAGATCATTCAAAATTTGATTGGTGAAAGCATATATGGCATTTTCTGTTGAAAAACCTTTCTGGAAACCAAACTGACATTTTGTTAGTACTTCATTGTTACAGATATGTGAAGCTATTCTTGAATACATTACTTTCTCAAAAATTTTGGATAAAGCTGTTAGAAGGGAGATTGGATGGTAATTGTTGACATCAGATCTATCCCCTGTTTTATGCAAAGGTATAACAATAGCATATTTCAGTCTATCAGGGAAAATGCCCTGTTCCAGAGAGCTATTACACAGGTGGCTGAGAATCTTACTTATCTGTTGAGAACAAGCTTTTAGTATTTTGCTTGAAATGCCATCAATTCCATGTGAGTTTTTGCTTTTAAACAAGTTTATTATTTTCCTAATTTCAGAGGGAGAAGTGGGTGAGATTTCAATTGTATCAAATTGCATAGGTATGGCCTCTTCCATTAACAGCCTATCATCTTCTAATGAACACCTAGATCCTACTATAACCACAACATTTAGAAAATGATTATTAAAAATATTTTCAACTTCTGACTTTTTGTTCGTAAAGTTTTCATGCAATTTGATGGTAATACTGTCTTCCTGTGCTCTTGGTTGACCTGTTTCTCTTTTAATAATATTCCAAATTGTTTTAATTTTATTATCAGAGTTGCTGATTTCAGACATGGTACACATAGTTCTGGATTTTTTAATAACTTTTCTTAATATAACACAGTCGTTTTTATAATGTTTGATAGTTTCTGGGTCACTACTCTTTCTTGCTGTCAGATACATTTCCCTTTTCTGGTTACAAGATATTTTTATACCCTTAGTAAGCCATGGTTTGTTGCAAGGTTTCTTACGTGTATATTTAACTATTTTCTTGGGGAAGAAGTTTTCAAATGCGTTTACAAAAATGTCATGAAATAAATTATATTTTAAATTGGCATCAGGTTCACGGTACACCTCATCCCAGTCTAACTGCTGTAGGCTTTCCCTGAAATTTGCAAGTGTTAAATCGTTGACTGAACATACTACTTTGGAGGACTGTTTAGTACTGCTGAATGGAGCTATGTCATGTATTGTAACTAGCTGTGCACCATGATCAGAAAGACCATTCTCAACAGGCTGAGCGTTTGTATTAATTTGTCATTTATTACTTGCCTGTTTGATGCCAGGATTTAAGTTCTTCTGCAGTGTTAGTAGTTTTCTGTTGTAACTGTTCATTCTGGTAATTTTCATATCCTACCCCTTGTTAGATGCATTGTGCTAAAGCTTTATTCAGTGTTCAGTAAGGGAGGCAGAATTGCTATTTTCGTACTCCCAGCTTTTTATGTATTCTTTGTGACCAATATTGACATTTGTGCCTGTAATCTTCAGGTATGCTCATTTTCAATGTTGACGTCCTAACTAGTAAGCAGGCTGAATCGCCTTAAACTTGTACTGCAAATATTGCGGAAACGGAAAGTCCTATTGGTGTGCGGTTTTCACAGAATGCACTGGTATTCAGGGACTCGTATTAGCCAGTAAACAGACTGCAGTAGTACATAGAAAGTGTATTTTTGTGCAATCATAATTTTTTTTAAAAATGGAACAGTTCCTATTGAGATTGTAACGTCCACTTTGAACAATTATACAAGACTGTGCTTAACCTGACACACAATATTTTGTTAGCGCAACGCAATCTGACTTTCAAAAATCCCTACAAAAGAATGGCCCTGACTAACATTAAACTATACCTTTCACAAATCACTTACCTCACAAAAATCTTCGCTGCTCAAGCTACTGCAATACAGGAGCGCCACTACTGCCAGCTAAATGAAAGATTCAAACTACTGAAGGCACTAACTACTGATAGGGATAGTTAGCAAATGAAAGATATTAATAGAGAACAAACAATGTATTTACCTTGATATCATCATGCATAAATATAGCAGTTCATGACAAATTACAAATCTCCGCCATCTCTCTCCCCACATCCACCAATGCTGGCGGCTCACCTCCAACTGCCTAATGCTACGCGCTGTTCACATCCAGCTGTCGCTGCCCAACACTACAATGGCAGACAACAATGCAAACTACCCACAGACTGCACACAGCACAGCCAGTGATTTTTCATATTGAGCGCTATGTAACGTTGCCAATAAGAAAACATAAACAGCCTACTTACATAGCCCCCATGCTCCCCACAAAAAATTTTACAAATTTTTTTTTTGGGCAGTGGCCAATAATGATTTGATAAAATTTTTCATAATTACAATAACAAAGAAATCAAATGCACACACTTATTGATACAATGTTGGTCAAAAGCTAACCTTTTCTCACAGTCCATAAAGACAGTCCTCATCATTCGCCACAGTAAAATTGCAGTGTTTTTCTCAAAGTCTGAGCAGTAAAAGAAAATGCACACAGAAGTAGTGGATTTCCATGCTGTCTTGAAGAAGTAGTGTTGTCCTTCCAATGGAAAGACAGTGCTGACTCTTGACATGCAGACAGGTAATGCACCACAACAGAGCAAACCCACAGCAGAGTCAGTCGAAGTTTTGAAGAATATTGGTAGGTAGGTCATCACAGAGCAGACCCACTGTAGTCCTGGTAGAGATAATGGTATTGGTGGGTCATCAAAGATGCAGACCCACTGTAGTCTTTGTAGAGACGGCCAGCAGCCATCTGTTGCAAATGTGCAGGTGCACAATCACCATCGAAGAGTCTTGCGGACAATATAGCAAGTCCATAAACCACCACTTGTGCACTCACAAAGTTTCTGGAATTGTCCTTAGATCCAGCAATGCTGTTATCCAGTCCCTTGCTGAATCATTAACACACATGCAAACACTATCAGTCCCTACTTCTCACATATTGTCCATGTACTATGACCAACGGAAATGTGTGCAGTGAAATGAATGCTTACAAGTTACTTAGTTTGTTAAACTGGTGTCAATTACAATTTTATAACATGAGAATACAATAACAAAGGTACAGAATACATCATTAAAGAACATAACAATACAGATAACATTTGTAGTAAAACAGGCTTTACAAAAGAATAGAAATAGACATATACATCAATGTTACAGGAATTATGACATAAGTAAATATATAAAAGATCAGAATAACTTTTGAAACATCAACCTCAAACATGAGCATTAAAACAAAACAGAATAAATAATGTCTAAACATCTTTACAAGGAAAATAACATATTATAAATGCAAATTATGTTTGAGGATAACAGTATTCCTCATCATAGTGAATGTAGCTTAGTATTAGAAAAATTCTACAACATAAGTCTTATCAGATAAACATATAAATACAGGAAAAACATAAATACCCAAGGGTACACAAACATATAGCGGAATAATACAAGGCAAGGACAGGGTTTGTTTTACTGCAGTGTTTTGTGAACAAAACTTTCTTTACTTCTTGGAGATCTCCCTTCATTCATCATTATTCCCAAAAGGTCCTATCTGTACCTCCTTCCCGTACTTTTCTCGTATAGCCTCTCAGTGCATTTCTCCAAATTCATCGCAACTCATTCTCTTATAGGCTACCCCCTCTTAAGCTAACTTAAATCTACTGAGCTCAGATGCTAAACTAAGGGACAAGGCAATGCAGCATCACATAACAAATTATCACAAACAGCAATGACAAAAAAATGCCAATTTGCAAAGCAAGCAGCAGCAAATTTAAATTAACAGATAAAATGCAAAATTACAACTAATATGAGCCAATATGCAGCAACAATAAAAATAAATCAATAGTAAAACTAGCTTAACAGAGTAATACAAAGTGAAATTTAGTAGCACTATGCCTGGCAAATAGCAGCAGAAATAACTTATATCTAAACATGACATAGCTCAAGCAGAAAAAAACATTACACTAAAGACAACAATGCAGATAAGGGAAATGTATATTCACATCTTAATGTCTACATAATTAAAGTGGTGCACCACAACAACTTATTGTAAAAAAATATTACCATGTACTTGAAAAGAATATTATGTATGCAGTTACTGTTACTAGTCCCGTCTTATTGTTCTTTCCTTTCCAAGTGCTCCTTTTTTGAAGAATGTGGATCACAAAATTATTATTTAATAGATCTGTTGACAGAAAGTGTTCACATTAGCAAATGCATTTAATTTTATTTTATGAAACCAATGCTGCAACACAGCTGAAAAACAGATGTCAAATGAAATAAGCAATTACGCAAACCAAAGCATCAAAACATCATTCAATAGTCATGTGGCATTTCGTAAGTCAGTAGCTCTCAACTCTCATAGAAAGACACTTGTCATAATCAGGTGTGCAGATGTACGAATATTTCCCATCAATTCATAAGCATTGCAGTAATTAGCACAAAGTACGAGTACTCATATGTTTTCAGGTAATGAGCGTGTAATATTTGCGATGCTTTCTACAAAGGAATGTCAATAGCAAGGTTAATGGAAGTAATGAGGGTGTCGCATTTGCAATATTTTCTCTAAAGGAATGTCAATGGCGAGGATAAAGGCCTGTCTTTTTTTTTTTTTTTTTTTTTACCTGTGCTTCCGGAAAGGCACACCCTAATGGCTTGTTCTCCAGGTGTTTGACACAGCTGCGTGCCCACAACGCATTACGTGCAGGTGGTCACTTAACTTTCTTACGGAAATATTTACGACACCAGTTTCCACTACAGTGACAGTCTCACATAAAAATATTTCACAGGTCAAGAATTAGCGTTGCAAATCTGTAGAAAGAAAATCCTATAAATATAAGTGTCCAAATAAAATATTCGTCAGCATTGTGATACAGTCATGCATTTACGCACATTTCGTAACTCTTAAAGTACGATTCTTGGTTTCCAACATACTTCTTATTCCTCATATACGGTAGCATCATCTTATTGATCATAAACATATCTCAACAGTATAGTACACATTGTCGTCGTAATAATAACATCATAACACCTCAGTCAAATCTCAAAAACGCCGTAGCTTTCTGCAATAATTTCAAAACCCAAAAATAATTCTCTGCTCATTTCAATAGTGTCATCTACCTCAAACGTACTTTAAAATCATGCTCCCTTACCAAATATATCATTCAAAGCTCTCATAGTATCACAATGGTTCCGAAAAAATATGAACAGTTTACAAAGTACAGACAAAATACAGTTTCATAAGTGTGAAGTTACCCAACAGTGTAATTACGTAAACATGTGTCACTGACGTAGTACAAAAATGTTTATCTCTCAGTTAACTGATCAGATAGCTGTGTAATTTGTGTGTTAGAGAAATATGGTACCAATGTGTAAAGTTGTATAAACAAATACCATATTAGCTAGGGTTCCTTGTGGTTGCCACACACATGGTACACAAAGTAAGTGTGTACCCCCCTGAGGATTAATGTAATTATACCCTCAGGTGTTACAGATTACAGCAATGGAATGAAACGCATGACGGAAAACCTTTGTATTATTGTACTTCAAATATCTTTAAAAATAAATGTTTTAAGTACAAAATTAATCACTCAAATACGTGTACTGTAGCGCTAAATGTGCGTCTTGTTGCAACATAATCTGTGTGGAAGTGTCGTAGTTATCGTCCTCCGAAAGCTAAGTTCTGCAGAAGTCAATGTACTTACCTCATAATACACAAAAGTGAAATGCTTTGCGTATAAATGTCTTAGTTATTACGCTTATTGCCGTGATGAGGAAAGTACTGTGCTATAACGTATTGTTGTGCTACGGAAAAGGCAGTCTCATTGTAGCTATATCACAAAAGTTACTACTAAAACCTGTTTTACTTTCCAGAATAAAACAGAAAACTGTGCAGATATAAAACAGAAACACTGCAAAAGAAACATTGTAAATTGTCACTCATTAGTAGCGTCGTGATAAAACCGTGTAGTTGTCACTTAAACTAACCACTGTGTCGTCTGGTATCTCACAGAAAGTACATTAAACCCAGAATGTATTTTCAAGTAAACCAAAATGTTGCATTAAAATCTCATTAGCAGTACCAGTATGTGTCCTAAGTATGTAAACCTGATAGTCGTTACGTAATCATGCAACTAACAAGCAAGAATGTATAAATATAACACTTTGTTGTCTGTTCACTATAACAATGCATTCGTAATTTCTGTTTAAAAATGTTCCCTAGGTTCTAGACTGGATATTTAACTTCAAACATTGTTGCACGTTAACAGTTTCTTAAGTCTGACAAAGCATACTAGAAATGTGAAGTGAAAAGTTTTATGGCAATGACAAAGTTAAAAAGCAGATTATCTTTCAATAAACGGTTTTACATGTGAAATGTGGTGTAAACCTTTACTCTTTCTAGTACGCAGAGTTTAAACTGAAAAGCAATTGTCATGTTTTATATGTCGGTAAGGAATGTTAAATCTTTTCTCAAGGTTAGCGTCTGTGTTATTTTTCTCTGAGCCAGCCGGCGCAGGTGGCTGCCTGCGGTGCGAGTCATTGTCTGTTCCTTTGTTGGCGCGCGTCGTTATTGGGATTAGGAGACCTAACTTCTACAAATTCACGGTGACGAGAGGGCCCTGCTCTGTTTGAATCCCGCCAGTTCTGATGCAATTCAGGTCTGTCGTTACGATCATATCGTCTGTCGTCATGTCGGTAGATTCCATAGTTTCTTTCTTGTCGGTCACATGGTGGAGAACTTCTCCTTGAATCGTAACTGCGCGCTGGTCCGTTGCGTCTAAAGTTATTCTGTCTCCCTTGATAGTATTTATTTTGGTTCCCATATTGTCTGTTTCTCTGATTGTCTCTGTGATAGTCATTACCGCGGAGAGGTGATCTTTCCCTGTAATTATTACTACTCTGCCAACGGTTGTCATACGGGTGGTGTCTGTTTTGGTCACGATTTGTGTTGTGAGAATAGCCTTGTCGCGCCCAGTTATTATCGAGGAATTGTGACGGATGTGACCTGTAATTGTTGTGTTCCTGTTTCCGCATTCCACGATTGTCAGTGTCAATTTCCAATTCTTGTAACAGTCCCTGAAAAGCTTCAATGTCGTCTTTGCAACGTCCTGCCAAAATAATGTGTCGTAAATGTTCAGGCAATTTGATTAAGCAAATGCGGATAAGTTCTGAGGGGCTGTATGGGTTTGACAGGTACTGATTCTTGTGCAACATGTCTTCAAAATATTTCATAAGACTGGAAAATTCAGATTGTTCGAAACGTTTCATCATTATGATGCTTTGTTTTACTCGGTCTTGTGTGGCCTGAGACCAATATGCTGAGAGGAAGGCATGGTAAAACTCTCCTTCACTGTGGCAATCGTGAATGACCGACCGCATTCTTACAGCTGGTTCATTCTCCAAGTAGCCACACATAAATTCTAATCTGTGTTCTAACGACCAGTTGGGAGGAAAACAATGAGAGAATTGATGGAGCCATGCTTGTGGATGAATGTCGTTGCCAGAATTCTTAAATGTTTTGAATTTACGTGTAGTAATGAACAGCTTATAGTCAAAATCATCATGTCGGCGAGTCGCATATCGGTCATTGTTAGGTCGTGTCGGCCGTTCCATATCAAAATTCGGTGCACATTGCCAATTTCTTTCATAACTTCCGAAATGCCCTGTGTTATTATTTTGTGGCTGTTCCGTATTTCTGTGTCCCTCTTCCCGTATTGGGGCGCGAGTATCCTCTGAAATACATAATTCTTGAATTACCTGTGTCAGCTGATCTTGTACTTCCCGGATTTCTCTTTTGTACTGTGTATTGATTTGATTTTGATTCTGTTTGAATTTTCTAATTTGTTCATACTCTTCTGTGTCAGTGAAGGCTACAGGTGTTGTGTTATTCAGATCATCATCTACCTTTGTAGATAAGTTAGTGAACTGATCTGAAAGTTCAGCTACTTTATCCGATAGTGAAATTATTTCCTCTGTATGTTTTTCTGAACCAAGTTTCAGAGTATCTACTGTGTCCTTTAAGTTTTCCTTAGTTTTTGCAAGTTGCGTAACCGAATCGGTAGATGCAACTGAGTCAATTTTAGCTTGCAAGGTGTCGTGATTTTCATGAACAATGGTTTGCAGTTCTTTTATGGCTGCTTCGTGATTCTGTAATGCATTTTCATGCCGCGAAAAAATAGGTTGAAAATGCTCACAAATTTGTGTTTTTACGTCATTACAGACCTTTTGACATTTCGATTCGATGTTATGTAACTCAGTGGTTAAATCTTCACGTGTTTGTTCAAGTGTAGTGTCTAACTTTTGAAGATTTTGTTCCATTGTGTCTAACTTTTTGAGATTTTGTTCCACAGTGTCTAACTTTTTGAGATTTTGTTCCACTGTGTCTAACTTTTTAAAATTTTGTCCCATTTGTCTCTGATTTTGTTCAAGTGTTGTGTCTAACTTTTGTAGTTTTTGTCCCATTTGTTGCATTAACTGTAATAACAATGCACTGGTGTCTGAAACATGTTCCTCAGTGCTTTTCGGCAGTGAAGTTGCACCGGCAACATTCACATTTTGACAAGCGGAAAATGTGTCTTGACTCATTTGGGAAAACGGTGAGGACGCAAAACCTGAATCTACAGTATTTGCAAAATTGTGTCCTGTCATTTCGGATTCCTGAGGCGAGCTGTTGCCGACCGATCGATCGATAATGCTTCCCTGTTCACTACCTGTTTCACTGTCTACACCATTGTTTGCCGCCCGCTCCATTTCCCTATGCACAATTACCAAATTACTACTTTGAACATCAGTTAATTCATTACTCGGTGGCGCTAACACACTGCTTTCATTTTCACTGTCATTTCTCAGTTTACTTTGGAGCCTAGTATTACGTTTTTCACACGCCATTATTGTCACAGTATTTCACACGACAACACAGAAAAACACAATTTGAAGATCAAAAATAAGAGAACACATTAACATAACACTGAAAATAATATCTAGTTAATTGCAGCTGCGAAATACTTGGTGCAAATCTACGTGCATGCCACAACTGTTTTACTGTACAACAATGAAAGACTGCAACTACAAAGGAGATTTTCTCTACAATTATGCGCTAGCAATAAACAAAAGCTACACTAAATACACAAACTACAAGAAAAAATCAGAAGATTCCAGTGAGGTATCCTAGGCTAAGGGTCGACATATGAAACGTCCCCTTTTGAACAATTATACATGACTGTGCTTAAACTGACACACAATATTTTGTTAGCGCAACGCAATCTGACTTTCAAAATTCCCTACAAAAGAATGGCCCTGACTAACATTAAACTATACCTTTCACAAATCACTTACCTCAAAAAAATCTTCGCTGCTCAAGCTACTGCAATACAGCGAGAGCCACTACTGCAAGCTAAATAAAAGATTCAAACTATGGAAGGCACTAACTACTGATAGGGATAGTTAGCAAATGAAATATATTAATAGAGAACGAACAATGTATTTACCTTGATATCATCATATATAAATATAGCAGTTCATGACAAATTACAAACCTCCGCCATCTCTCTCCCCACATCCACCACTGCTGGCGGCTCACCTCCAACTGCCTAATGCTACGCGCTGTTCACATCCAGCTGTCGCTGCCCAACACTACAATGGCAGACAACAATGCAAACTACCCACAAACTGCACACAGCACAGCCAGTGATTTTTCATATTGAGCGCTACGTAACGTTTCCAATAAGAAAACATAAACAGCCTACTTACAAGATTAGCAAACTACTCGTAGAAGTAGGGTAAGTTAGAATGTCTGTGGTGTTTGCTGCAGGATAGTAGTGTCTGTGGCATTCAACCTGTGCAGTTTCCAGGTGTGACGTTATTATGTTTGCTTACAGTGTACCCCCAAGCTATGCATAGCACAATACTAACACCTCTTCCTCTTTTTAAGCTCAACATCTCACTCATTATGGAGGGATGCTTACTCAGTTTTTCAGGATAGCAAATGGGAAGAAATTGTGGTACAAAATATGGCCCAGCGATCACCATTGTGTGTGTGTGTGTGTGTGGGTGGGTGTGTGTGTGTGTGTGTGTGTTTGTGTAGTGAGTGAAGTGTTATGAAACAATGTGTGCATAGTGTGTGCAGTGACTGATAGTGAGATACGAGTGAACAATGTGGCATTACATTATTTAATAAGTTATTTGTAAAAAAAGTATTGTATACAAGGAGTAAATCTAATGATTGTTTCTTACTAGAAGTCTGTAAATATATGTGTGTACGAATTAGCTTATTTTAAATTGATCTAAATTTGTAAATACTTTAACATCTCCTATATCCTTGTAAAAAGAGATCTACGGATGATTAAAGCTACTACTACTACTACTACTACTACTACTTTATGTTCCTTGAGTGCACTGCGACTTGCTGGTCAGTTAGTGTGCGACAGTCCAAGCAACAGTTCGTGAGTGGACGATGGGAAAAAGCCGACATGCTCATGGTGTATGGAGATTGCAGGAACGAAGCAGTTCGTTCATGTACAGTGTGAAGTCAACCCTTTCAGCGATCATTTTTCAACCTCCAACCAATTTCCTGAAAATGGTAGTGGAACATCTAGACAACGTAACAAAAGGGTGGACGGCGGGGGGGGATTACTGTTCTTCCTGCTGTTGCAGTTCATCCGCACGTTAGCTTCTGCGCAATTGCATGAGGAAGTGGCATGTGTCAGGCAAGTGTCCTACAAAGTCTCCAGTGATATAGGTTCCATCCCTATCATGTCTCTCTCCTTCAAGAGCTGCGTGGAAACGATTATGAGAATCGTGTTAGCTTCTGTATATGGGCATTAAGACTGGACATCCAGGTGTATCATGTGTCTTGTGTAGTGATGAAGCCACATTTACCGATCGTGGCCAGGTAAACAGCCAAAATGTGTACTATTGGTCTGTTGACAGTCCCTGATTGTTTCGTCAGGTGGAATATGAATGTCGATGGAGTGTAAGCGTGTGGTGTGGGGTAGTGAATCATCAGCTCATACGCCCGTTTTTCATAGACAGATACTGAGGGAATGGTGCAGTGTTAGCACACTAGACTCGCATTCGGGAGGACGACGGCTCAAACACGCGGCCATCTTGATTTACGTTTTCCGTCATTTCCCTAAATCGCTTAAGGAAAATTACGGGATGGTTCCTTCGAAAGGCCACGGGCGACCTCCATCTCAATCCTTCCCTAATCCGATGGGAACGATGACCTCGTGCACCAGTATCGCAGCCTTCTAACAGTCCATCTTCGACGGAGCTAGAATACGTTCTTCTGCAGTCCAAGAGGAAACCGAGGTACAAACATGATGGCTGTGCAGCGAGCCCATAGTGCACGAAGTATTACAGCATGTCTTCACGAATTGTTTCCAAATCGATTGGATCCAGAAGACGTTTACCTTGCCCATCGTGTTCGCAGGATTTGACGCCTGTTTCAAGAACATACTATCTACTCTCGATGATATGTAACGACGTATTACTGCAGCCTGCACGCACATCCCGTTGAAATGCTAGCACGTGTGCAGCAGACTGGAAACGTGTATTGCCACTGCTGATGGTCATTTTTAACACAATCTGTGATGGTCAATTGTCTTCTTACCGGTCAGAATCCACATAACTAGTGTGTGCACTTACGTCGTTCTTTAGCGTATGCTACCACAGGTATGAGAACTTTTCAAAATGCGACGTAACGAACACCACTGACGTTCTCCTTTGCCATGTTTTTAGACCGTTGACCTCAATAGGCATTGTTCCATTAAAAAAGTGTATGTTTGCACCAACAATAAAATTTCGAAGAACTATTACTATCTGTTGATTGACTAACAATACGAACCCCTGACTACCAATCCACTCTGTGAAAACCGCACATTAGTAGGACTTCCCATTTTCGAAAGTTGTGGTGCCAGTTTTAAGTGATTCACCTGTATATCAGATCCTTGGTATTTGTCTAGTTTTTCTATTAGTCTTTGTAAATGTGACTGTAGTGTGTTTCTTGTTCTGTAAGCTATAAGTAATCCTCGTTTACGCAATATATTTGTTATCATGTATGTTGCTTTCATTGTTATATTAAAGTGTACCATTTATTTTTGTTAATCATATCCTGGGTGCTCCTGTTCTGCTGTGGGTTTGTGCATTTGATAGTACGTGTATTTCGTGGGGTTTTGTGGTTCTTGTATCCTCTGCGTATCTTCGTTTTTCTTTAGTTGCATTTTGAGTTTATGGTTGAGTCTGTGTATCATATGGGCAATATAACCATTGTTTTCCACCATGACTTGTATTGCTTCTAATTCTTTTTCATAGTTTTCTTTGTGAGTGGGATTGTATTCAGTGTACACATTGTCTGTCTGGGAGCTGCTAGTTTGTGGTTTTGTGTCAGTACAGAACCGCGCTGCTGCTACGGTCGCAGGTTCGAATCCTGCCTCAGGCATGGATGTCCTTAGGTTAGTTAGGTTTAAGTAGTTCTAAGTCTAGCGGACTGATGACCTCAGATGTTAAGTCCCATCGTGCTCAGAGCCATTTGAACCATTTGAATTAGTCAATTAAGAATACTGATTTTACTTGTTTCAGCCTATTAACTTCCATGCTTCATTATGTAATAAGGTTGGCTATTATTGTTCGATTTAAATCCTGATACAGTTGTTTGAATTAATTGGAAAATATTGTGGCGTTTACTTAATACAACGGATATACTGGCTGAGTAAGTTGTTCACAGTACATTTATACACAAGTAACTTTTATTTTTCTCATCTGCCCTTAGGCGATGTGCAGGTACTTGGCTCTTATCATCATCAGCATATCATTCACTCAGTCCATCACCATTTAACTACCTTACTACGTTCATTATAATACTAGGGCAGCATTATTGCACCTGTTTTATAAATTTAAATTCAGATAGAAATGACTTCCAACACTACATTATGATTGTGGTAATGAGGCGATTTTCTTCCATATTCATAGACAATAAACCATTATATAGTTTGTAAAACGTATGGTTGTAGAACTAGACAGGTTCTGGAGCAGTCTGCATCGTCTTGCCGACTCAGCACAATCAGGAGTACCTCAACGTAGCCTAGGACGAAACGTCAATTATTAAAGAGTTCCATGGACCACGGCCGTACAACCTCACTGGTCTGCTCGCACATCTTATGATGCTGCCACTGGGTCCTGTAATGGTTACAGCCGCCACTCCTGCATCAATAAGGAAGACTCCACAATGCATCGCACATGACCATTATCGAGCACATCTCTGGGTAACACCACACCATACCTGCCTGTGCTGGCGTGTCTGTACCTGCAGTTTGGAATGTGGGTAGATGTACATCAGTCGCCTATTGTATTCTTCAAGTTGTACACCACCTTCACAGCTGGGTACACGATTTCGTTCTTTAGAAGTGCGCGGCATCATATTGAGCTGTGTGCTGCGCCTCCTCAGTTACTGTGTCTGTAGCTCGTGATCTGCGCCCATGTCTCCCCCCACATTCACAAAACACAATAACATAGTGATTAACTTAGGTGTATTGGGACATGCAGTACATTCCAACATAGGAACCCCGTTAACAGAGCCATTCTTAAGGCCTTAACCACCCTTCAGTTTCAGAACTGAGCAATATACTACTTGTGCTACACAAACTGTCATGTTCATTATGGCCTTGCACAAACAGGTAACTGGCCACTGCATTCCTTGGGGTGTGCAAATTTTTTTACACGAAACATTAATGTGAAGGAATACACAGTTGTTTCAGATAGTAGAACGATTCACATTTTCAGTCCTCAGGGATGTGGTAACGTAGAAGTGCACTAAAGTACGAAAATGGCAGGGAAATTGAACACTAGATATATATAATACTTTATCCCATACATCTTCATGTTACAGCAAAACTGTAATAAATCGCCCCCACAACTGTAACAAATTGCCCTAAAACTGTAAAAAAATTACGCCGCGTTTTAGCAAAAATTGTAACAAAATATCCTCAAAACCGCAACAAATTGCCCAAAACAGTAACATATTGCCCCAAAATTGTAACAATGTGCCCCACATCTGTAAAAAATTGCTACAAACTGCAACATTTTGACCCAAAACTATAAAAGATGACTGACCTTAGCGCAGTCTTCATGGTGACCAACCAACCAAGTTTAGAGATCGAGATGGTCGTACGTAACATCATTGATTACGTTAGGATCCATGTTGGCGATACACGATGATGGACCTGGGATGTGGCTACAACCTACAACATTGCCAGTACAAAATATTCCTTCCAGTTTCGGTGGCCCTGAGCCGTTCACCCCCACCACTCATCCTCAGCATGCGGGCTTAACCGGCAAGTGGACCTGCATTTGGGCTCTGTACTCCACAGTGAAAGGTTGATCATCATCATGAAGCTCATCAGAGGTCTGTCACCCCCAGACAGAAAAACTAATTCCTGCAATCGATTGTGACTATTAAAACATGTCTCTCTCTCTAATTGTTTATTATTATTGTCCATTGTGCGTATTTGTATGTCTTTTCATACTTTTCATTTAGTTCTGCCTTAGCACAGCAACAGCTGATGCAGTGTCTCATACACCTGAGCAGCAGCAGAAACCGACAGTACACAGAAAGACGCCATGGTGCAGCTCCTGATATATCGCAACAGCACGCGTAACTGTGTCCAAACTTCAGGTTTCCAGTATATCTAAACAATGCTCCGATTGTCGCACCGCCAGCATTGCATATTCCATGTGATACGCTAGAACAGAAATAAAGTCAGCATTCATGATTATTTCCAGACTTTGTGCTACAACCAAAATCTGCACCACTCATCAAGTCACGCTGATATCGTGGTATAGTGCTGCTATGAATTTGGTGTCATTCTCTGCACTGTAGAAGCTAAACGTGAGTGACAGTATATGCGTGGTTGTAGACCTGTCCTCATATCACCTGTTAAACGCTGCGATAATTTCTGAAAATCCACGCTTTAGCGATATAAAAGTAGCGCTTGCAAACTGCGAATGCCATCAGTTGTGTCAGAATTCAACGCAGACAACTGTAATGTTCAATGCTCAAATGTCTGTAGTGTAAATGGATTGTCATACAATACGTTTTGGGTACTAATCAGGAACAATGACAATAGTGTGAGTGTTTCTGGATCTTATGGGAACTCACCAGCTCCCTTACACTCACGAAAACAAACGAATGTAGGGATAATCTCTAAAATTGCTGCACACTCAGGCACTCGAAATGACCACTCAGTCACTCTATCTCACATACACTAGAACATCTTAGAAAGAGGGAAAGTAGCTACACATGAAATTAAAACACAGAGAAAACAAAACACAGAAGAGCTGGAAGAGAAGCACAAGGAAATGTGATTCTGTCGCCACATATAAAAAACTCTTAACACGTTAAAATGAACTCCTTAACATTTTTGGAGAAATATTGAAGAGTTCCCAAAACTTTCAAACTCGAAACACATTCGTTTCAACGTTGCTTAAAACAGAGGGCAGATCCGGCGGCATATCCGCCGCGGCCCTCTAATTGGAAAAGAAAATACAGTCCAATAAAATGTGGCGCACAGAGATCTGTACTTCACCACACCACACACTGGAGGGTCCTCTCACCAGAACAAGAAGCCATTCGTCATAGGTCTGTGACCTATGTACCGGGCGTGAGTCGTGCTTCGGTAGCTCAGATGGTAGAGCACTTGCCCGCGCCGGCCGAAGTGGCCGTGCGGTTAAAGGCGCTGCAGTCTGGAACCGCAAGACCGCTACGGTCGCAGGTTCGAATCCTGCCTCGGGCATGGATGTTTGCGATGTCCTTAGGTTAGTTAGGTTTAACTAGTTCTAAGTTCTAGGGGACTAATGACCTCAGCAGTTGAGTCCCATAGTGCTCAGAGCCATTTGAACCACTTGCCCGCGTAATGCAAAGGTCCCGAGTTCGAGTCTCGGTCGGGCACACAGTTTTAGTCTGCCAGGAAGTTTCATATCAGCGCACACTCCACTGCAGAGTGAAAATCTCATTATGTAGGAGGATTTCGTGAGATACTGTTGGCAAATGTTGAAGCATGCAGTACTGCGTTTGATCGTGACTGGGTGCAGTATCCTGAGTCTCAGACAGTGCCGATTCCAGGTCCGCTATGGAAACAGAGCAGTTGTGAGAATCGTGGGATCTGAAGTTCAGCTTGCAGTCGTACAGTAGTGGTGGAACTTCGGATCTTGGCTGGCACTGGCAAAGGTTTTCGCAAAATACTCTGCCAGCGTCTGAGCGATGTCTCTGGGTGTTGTTTGGAGACGCCGCTCTTTCATCGCTGTTGCTACCGGTAAACTACTGTGTTTACCACAGGTCCTCTGCACGGTTTCCCATACTTTCGTAGAACAAGTTGAACGATTGATAGAGTCTAGGCACGCTTGCCGTGACCTTTCCTTGCTCTCCTTAATTACAGATCGACCCTTGCCTCTTGAAACTCTAGAGGTTATGAGGTTGTCTGCTGTAGAGGCGGAATTTAAACTGTCGAAGGGCCACACACCTGTCTCGGATTGCTGAACGGCACTCACCGGTCCACCAAGGTAGAGGTCGCCTCCTAAGATGACCTGAGGACTTTGGGGTGGAGAAGTCATCAGCATGATGGCTCAGTCGCGTTATATAGTCCACCCAGTCCTGGACGCTGTTGCGGCATTCAAGTACAGCTAGCTAGCTGAACAGCGCCTAATTAGACTTGCTCGTCATCCATTTCGCTGGCTTCTGTTCAACCAACCCTCTGTCTAGTAGGTTGATACACAGTGAGAAGTGATAACTGGAATGAAGGTCATCAGTTGCTTCCCACTGTGATGAATCTGTAACGGTGAGAGCAGAAGGAGAGGTCGATGGCTGAGGATGACCCCGTAGCAGCCGAAAATGAGTGGATCGTCCACGCCCAGGTTGAGGACGCACAGCTCCTGAGACGTCGTGAAGTTCTCCACGACTCGATCCTTGGGCAAGTACAGTTTGGGGCCATAATACACTATGGGCCCTGAAATAACCCAGTATGAGAAACAGATGGGGAAGTTGCTCAATAAAGCTTGCGAGAGTCTCACAGTCTATGGCATCGTGCAGAGGTAAATACAGGGAGCAGATTAGTGATCTTTGACCCACATGAACGGCAATATTGGGCTACTGCTTATAATAGAGTAACCAAGAAGAGCAGAGGACTGATGTGGGTTATTGACAAACACAACATCTCCCTCGGTTCTGTCCACAGTCAGGTCAACTTACGGTGGTGGACATAGCCCAGTAGCACAGGGCCGTCCGAAGCTTTGCAATGTGTTCCCTGTAAACACAAGCACAGGGGGTCTGCCTATGCCTATGCCAGCCCCTCCACAATGAGTCCTGATCCCATTCACGTTCTACTGTGTTATGGGAGCCATCTATCATGGGGCTGTATCCTGTCTTTCCACTGGGGTGGGAAACTCACAGTGGATAGAGTTTGAGTCCATTGGCTATGAAGCAGAAGCAGCAGAGCCCTCAAGTCGAATGAGATTCACAGTATCTGATCATTTGCCGCCTGTTTTCGCCTGTGATTGAAGATTTCCATTTTCTTTTTTAGACTGGGAGGACTTTGGAGGAGCTACCGTAGTAGCGATGGAGGCAGTTCCTGATTTTTTACCGGGCTCTGCCTTTGGAGGTACTGGAAGGTCCGCAGTGGTGGCAACTGCCGCTATATTTGATGTTTGTGGGAGTGCTATGGGCTCTGAAACAACTGCAGCTTGACATGTTCACTGACAAACGTAGCATCCTCCTCTTGTGTAGAAGCGTTGGCTGTCGAAATAGGCTTTTTAAGTGCTGGAGCAAAATATGTAGTGAATTTGGGAGGCTGCATGGCCTTATAGATCTTCTTGGCCTCTGTGTGTAGGTGTCTTAATCTCCAGTATCTTCCGTTCGTTGAGGAATATACTGCTATCCTATTCCACACAGGCTGAATCCAAGAGCAGTTTGGGAGGGAGGAGCAGCTAACGCTGTCATAGTCGGTCTTTCCACATTTGCCACAAGTGTCTTCTCTGTCACATCATAACGTGGTGTGCCCAAAGAGCTGGCGTTTAAAAGAACGTATTTGGTTATATATGGCTGTGCGCTTAGATGAAGGAAACCCTCCTTGACATGCTCTGGGAGTTTTGTGCTGTTGAGACTTAAGGGTGATGGAGTCAGATGTTACGAGATCCCCATCCACCCTTTTGAAAATATTTTGCACATTTGTGATACCTTCCTGAGCCCACGAATCCTTCAGTTCTTCCTTGGGAATGCTGTATACACTTAGAAAAATCCACCCAATCACTTGCATCAAAATCACATTCACTTTTCCCCATCCAACCAATATTCCATTCAGCCTCTTCCATACCCCCATACTGCTCATCCTCACACACTACATAATTATTCAACTTTCCAACTTCATCTCCCTGGTCACACACAAATTTTCCACAATCTGTACCCTGCAGTTACTCTCCACAGCAAATCCTACCATCAAAACACATTTGTTGTTGTTAAAGGTGCTTTGGAGATCCGTTTAATTGGCATATTCCCCAAGGTGACGTTTTTGAACTAGTAGTTTCAGTCAACAAAGTTCCATTATGTGATCGCTTGATGGATTTCAGAATACCTGAGATGCCCTCTAAACCTATCTGAATATAAAAAGACGAAACCTTCTCATGGCTGTCCTCCTTGAGCTTCACAATCAAAAACACGTTGTGACCAGCAGCATGCATCCTGTTACTAGATACGTAGGAACTCTGTATAACCCCTGAAACAGGAGAACTGGCTATATGATCCCTCTTGTTAGACTGGATGGTAGCACCTACCAGCATCCCACACGAACTGCTAGCAGGAGGACAAGAAAATTTCGCCGAATCAATTTCGGTCCCACGAGCAACTAGGCAAATAAGGGTCCACTCAGACAGAGTCCTGCATGCCTCAGTAAGCCTTATACAACTGAAATGCGGCAGGTTCCCCAGAGGTTGCCCGCTAACGACCGTACCACCTTAATAGCCATGCATCTCAGCAGGACACGGCACACCTTGAGACTGATGGTTTTCTACAGAGCTTTATTCCATCGACGCGACCTGGTCAAGCCAGGAACCCCATTCCCTGAGACACACAGTGTTCCACCGCTGTGCTGCACGATGGTCGCCGAACCTCGCTCAGAGCCAATGGTAACAGAGTACTGGCAGCTAAGGAACTCTGGGGTCGCCAAGCCCTTACCCAGCAAAACGAATGCCAAGCCTCTGAGGACAGCAATGAAAATATCACGAAGTGCATTCACTTTCAGGAATCTACATTCAGAAACTTGATGTGTGATAACTGATGCACCCCCTGCGCCATGTATGAGGGTCTTGGGTAGTGGGACTATGTGTATAGATTTTTTGGAAATGTGTGGCATGTTTTATAAAGCTTACCTATCATAACACTTCAGAGGAAGTCTTTGCTCCTAATTTCATCGCATGTTGTGCTTCAGCATGCAGTATGTATGATGCATCAGAATTATCACTACCTGAAGTTGTTAGAAAGTCGCTCTTAACGGGTCAAAATTGACAGATTTAAAGGTAATATCCGGAGTACTACGGGAAGTGTGATAGGACCGCTGCTGTTTACAATATAAATGAACGATCGAGTAGGAAACGTCGGATGCTCTTTAAGGCCATTCGCAGCAATTATGAGCATATCAGTACTGTTTGCATACCTTACAATGTTAGCCCAAATTAAAGAGAACGAAAATAAATGAGTATTTATCTTTCTAAAATGTATTTCATTATATCGAAAACGTCTAACATGTTGAAAAAATTTACAGTAAAGGTTATTAAAGTACAAATGACAATTAGAATGATTTACATGTTCAGTAATTTATATAAAGAGATATGCATCCAGGTGTATCTCAAGGAAGCAATGGAAATATTTACTTATATGTATCAGTGCGCAGCAGAACTGTACATCAAGGTTAAGCAAATAGTTTTCCATACACATCATACATACATATCTTATAGAACTGTTCTTGATGCAAAGAAGCATAACTTTACATTTCAGTTATTGCCTTGTTGAAGAGCCGTAGCACAGTTTTTGCATAATATGAAACGTATTAGTTTAGGTGTTGCAATGACAGAACGTGAGAGAGAATTAACAGTTATAGCAAAAAATTCCCTATCAGTACGTTACAAAAAAGTTGTAACAAAAATCTCCATGTTTCATCAAAAACTGTGACAAAATGCCTCTTATTATACATATATGTTATATACCTTTTCGTAGAAATGTCTCAGAACCGACTAATTCAGATATCCACTGTATAATACATGTAGAAATATAAGAATACATCTAGAGAAAGGAATTCACAGTGCAAGTTGTTGTTGTGTTGAGGTGAGTTAGCATACCTTATGTAAGATGAAACTTAAAAGTTAAGCTGATGCCTTCTTCAACTGTCGTTGGACTTATAAGTTGATTAGTAAAAGAGACAAAAAGTGTTAATTTTCAAAAAATAAAGTCTGAATAGATGAACCATGCAAGATACATGGGCAGGGGTGGTGGATGGGGGGGGGGGGGCAGAGGGAGGAACCCTCCGGTGTAGCATCCTTACATTTGGGATAGTACTTAGCGTTAGGTAGTCAAGCCGTCCTTGAATGCGATTCTTTAATAGGACAGTACAGTGCGTTAGCCGGATGGTATGGTGTAACACTGTACTCAAATGCGCTGCTTTACAGGTCACTGTAGTGCACTGCCCAGATGGTATGGTACAGTGCTGTACCCAAACACTGTCGTGAGTTTATAAGAGTGTGCAGTAAGGAGGCACACAAGAGGGGCAGTCTCCCTTCCTCCCAGAGACCTCCTTTATCTGAAAAAAGTGCATGCTGAACTCTTAAGCTTCATCTCACTTCTGGCGTTTGGCTATAACCTCAACCTTTTAAAAGTATAAGTGTTGTAACCTCATGACATTTAATTACTTCTCTGAAAGCTATAGCACCATGATATAAATTACAATATATTCGTTATAGTGGCCTGGAAATCTTTTGTATCTCGAAAGCCAAGCTTACTGCCTAGCCTAAACATCCTCGTAGCCTAATGCTAAACCCTGTATCATTAACAAAAATACCTGCTGATCTCAAATACCTTTGTCTCTCCTAAGGAATGTGATTGACTGTTATATCATTATGGAATTTCTATATCAGAGGAAAAAAATCGTTTCAGAGAGTACGCCATTATCCGTTCCCATTAGCGTACAGTTTCAAATAAATCAAAATCCCTACTTAATAACTAATATTAATACAGAGAACCATTAAAGTGATTTACAAAACCGTTCCCATAAGCGTACAGTTTCAAGTAATTCTAAAGCCCTACTTAATAACTGATATTAATACAGAGGACCATTAAAGTGATTTACAAAATTACACAAAATAAAACAACTTTCCCTTAATACTCTAGTCTGAAGCTGCTCACAAAAATGTAGAAAAGGTCATTATTTACTAGCTGTATGAACAATGCTACCAGCACTGAAAGCTCGAAATATTATAGATAGCGAATTGCTACCTACATTGGTGATGTACTAATACCAGAGAGTACTTGGCAAAGTCATAACCAGATGGTCGACAAGCTTCCAAGTGTTGTTTATAGCTGTGGAGTATATTAAACTTAGAAAAATGAGATGTCAAATTTGTTGGGCATATTGCGATCGTCTTGGGGATCCAACCAGTTCCTGATAAAATTGAAGCAATCAAAGATTTCCAGTTACTTCAAATAAGGAAAAAATTTGTGCATTTTTAAGTCTTTCAAATTTCTGTAGTAGCTTTGTCAATCTCAGCATGTGGTAGTTACACCACTTTTCAGGAATTTCAGAACATGGAATGCTGTTCTGTCTGATCAAAAACACTCAGACACCTGTTGGTGAACATTAGAATGGGCTGTGTTCAAACTTTACCAGTATGATGACATGACCTCTGCTGAGGATACTTTCAATTAGGTGTCACAATGTGTACTAAGGAGCAGCAGCCCATTCTTTCTCTGGATTCGAAACCAGAGGAGGTAGAGATGTTGGACACTGAGGTCTGGAGTGGGGTCGACGTTCTAGAGCATCCAAAAGGTGTTCCATTGGTTCAGGTTGGGGGACTTGGCTGGCTCGTCTGGTTTAGGAATGCTGTTGTACACAAACCATTATCTCACTCATGCTCACACATGCAAACAACTGTTCTGTGCAAACCATTCCTCTAATGTACGCAGTGTGCAATACTGCAAAATGTGTTCACATCTTTTTGAATCTGTCGTTTCCTGAAACGCAGTAAGAGAACCAAACCCTAACTGTGAGAAACACCCCTGTACTTTAAAACAACTTCTTCTGTAGTTCACTGTTGGCAGTGAACACGATGGCAGGTAATGTTCTCCAGGTACTCGCCCAATCCAAACCCTTTCATTGGACTGCCACAGAGTGTAGTGTGATTCACCTCTCCAAACCACTCGTTTCCCTGTCTAGTGGTACAGATCTTTTCATCACCCCAAACGTCGCTCAAGGCTGACTACAGTTGTGTATGGCTTGTGAAGAGCTGCTCGGCTGTTGTACCTCAGTGTTTCTAACTCCATATGAACATTCACTGTACTAGCTGAACTGCTGGCTGTACTTTAGAAATCACAGGGGATTCGTTCTGGTGATTTCATGTGATATTTTACAACAGTCCTCCACAATTTTCCATGCATTCTGTCCACCAGTCTTTGAGATCTGCTTGGTCTTGGATTATCTGGGGTAATTAATTCACGTTTCCACTCCACAATCAGATCACCAACAGCCAAACTGGGCAATTTTAGAAGGGCTGAAATTTCCTTGGTGGGTCTGTTACTCAGATGAGGTCCAACGACTACTCCATCTTCGAAGTTATTGAGCTCTCCTAATCACTAATCCAATCTGCTGATATTGTTTCTCAATTTACGACACAATACTCCCCGCCTCCTTCCACACCGGCAAGCCCACTTCTCGTGAATCTAGTGGTCAATTTCACATTGTAGAGGCGTGCCCGGATGCTTCTGATCAGATAGTGTATGTTGTCGGATAATTGCTTTCTGTGCGCCAGATCCTCATTAAGTATGAACATAACCGTTCAGTCACAGAGCTGAAAGCATTGGCTGTTGTTTGTCGGTTCACAAAGTTTCGTTGTTATTTATTTGGTTGGATGACAAAGGTTTATACAGATAACACAACTTTACAATTTTCTATGAGCACCAAGCTAACACTCGGAGACTCAGGTTCACTGTCGTTTAAATTTTTGGAAAGGAGAATTTGTCTTTTGTGTTTAGAAGATGTGACCGTTCAGAATTTCATCACATGTTCTCTTGCGGATATGGTCAAGAAGCAGGACAAGGATCCCTTCTTGAAGGAAGTCATGTTGAATGGAGAGCTTGGTACACTCATTACAGTTGTGTGATTTCTGGACCTACGATGTACTGAAACAAACACTTTGATATTTCCAGAATGAGATTTTCACTCTGCAGCGGAGCGTGCGCTGATATGAAACTTCCTGGCAGATTAAAACTGTGTTCTGTATCGAGACTCGAACTCGGGACCTTTGCCTTTCGCGAGAAAGTGCTCTACCACTTGATATTTGTTGTTTCATTAACATAGAAAAGAGGATTTGCTGAGTCTCAGTTACACGCAAGGCACGTCGGAAGGTGAAACCTCCGATGGTAATTCATCTGGTTTAACTGTTTCCTATCATTAGTACGAAGTGCTGCTTTTGATGTTTTTGGCAAGAACCTCCAAGGGCGTTTCGTAGATTATTGTTGTAGCTGTGTAAGTCACCTCGAAATTTATATCTTTGACACTTCTGAGGGTAACCACTAGTAAATCTGTGTCACATGCTTTTGTGAAACATTTTCATAAATTGGTTGGTCACTTGGAAGTAAATTTAACATCCCGTTGACAGTGTGGTCACTAGACATGAAGCACAAGCTCGAAATATGAAAGTGTAATGAGTAGGTCACCCGTGGTCTAGGGGTAGCGTCTTTGATTCATAATTAAAACGCGTTCGGTCCCGTGTTCGATCCCCGCCACTGCCAAAATTTTGATAAATAATCAGCATTGGCGGCCGAAGACTTCCGGCACAAGAAGTCAGCCTCATTCTGCCGACGGCCTTGTCAAAGAGGGCGGAGGAGCGGATAGAGGTTCAGGGCACTCTCTTGTCCTAGGGGTGGGAAATTGAACCTAAAGGCGGAAGAATCAGCAATGATCAACGACATGAGGATGCAGAAGGCAATGGAAACCACTGCATTAAAGACACGTAACGTGTATTCACAGTACATGTGGCCTGTAATTGAAGAAGTATCATGATGATCTCTCCATTGGCAAAAGATTTCGGAATAGTCCCCCATTCGGATCTCCGGGAGGGGACTGCCAAGGGGGAAGATACCATGAGAAAAAGATTGAATAATCAACGAAAGGATAACGTTCTACGAGTCGGGGCGTGGAATGTTAGAAGCTTGAATGTGGTAGGGAAACTAGAAAATCTGAAAAGGGAAATGCAAAGGCTCAATCTAGATATAGGAGGGGTCAGTGAAGTGAAGTGGAAGGAAGACAAGGATTTCTGGTCAGATGAGTATCGGGTAATACCAACAGCAGCAGAAAATTGTATAACAGGTGTAGGATTCTTTATGAATAGGAAGGTAGGGCAGAGGGTGTGTTACTGTGAACAGTTCAGTGACCGGGTTGTTCTAATCAGAATCGACAGCAGACCAACACCGACAACGATAGTTCAGGTATACATGCCGACGTCGCAAGCTGAAGATGAACAGATAGAGAAAGTGTATGAGGATATTGAAGGGGTAATGCAGTATGTAAAGGGGGACGAAAATCTAATAGTCATGGGCGACTGGAATGTAGTTGTAGGGGAAGGAGTAGAAGAAAAGGTTACAGGAGAATATGGGCTTGGGACGAGGAATGAAAGAGGAGAGAGACTAATTGAGTTCTGTAACAAGTTTCAGCTAGTAATAGCGAATACCCTGTTCAAGAATCACAAGAGGAGGAGGTATACTTGGAAAAGGCCGGGAGATACGGGAAGATTTCAATTAGATTACATCATGGTCAGACAGAGATTCCGAAATCAGATACTGGATTGTAAGGTGTACCCAGGAGCAGATATAGACTCAGATCATAATATAGTAGTGATGAAGAATAGGCTAAAGTTCAAGACATTACTCAGGAAGAATCAATACGTAAAGAAGTGGGATACGGAAGTACTAAGGAATGACGAGATACGTTTGAAGTTCTCTAACGCTATAGATACAGCAATAAGGAATAGCGCAGTAGGCAGTACAGTTGAAGAGGAATGGACATCTCTAAAAAGGGCCATCACAGAAGTTGGGAAGGAAAACATAGGTACAAAGAAGGTAGCTGCGAAGAAACCATGGGTAACAGAAGAAATACTTCAGTTGATTGATGAAAGGAGGAAGTACAGACATGTTCCGGGAAAATCAGGAATACAGAAATACAAGTCGCTGAGGAATGAAATAAATAGGAAGTGCAGGGAAGCTAAGACGAAATGGCTGCAGGAAAAATGTGAAGACATCGAAAAAGATATGATTGTTGGAAGGACAGACTCAGCATACAGGAAAGTCAAAAGAACCTTTGGTGACATTAAAAGCAACGGTGGTAACATTAAGAGTGCAACGGGAATTCCACTGTTAAATGCAGAGGAGAGAGCAGATAGGTGGAAAGAATACATTGAAAGCCTCTATGAGGGTGAAGATTTGTCTGATGTGATAGAAGAAGAAACAGGAGTCGATTTAAAAGAGATAGGGGATCCAGTATTATAATCGGAATTTAAAAGATCTTTGGAGGACTTATGGTGAAATAAGGCAGAAGGGATAGATAACATTCCATCAGGAATTCTAAAATTATTGAGGGAAGTGGCAACAAAACGACTATTCACGTTGGTGTGTAGAATATATGAGTCTGGCGACATACCATCTGACTTTCGGAAAAGCATCATCCACACAATTCCGAAGACGGCAAGAGCTGACAAGTGCGAGAATTATCGCACAATCATCTTAACAGCTCATGCATCGAAGCTGCTTACAAGGATAATATACAGAAGAATGGAAAAGAAAATTGAGAATGCGCTAGGTGACGATCAGTTTGGCTTTAGGAAAAGTAAAGGGACGAGAGAGGCAATTCTGACGCTACGGTTAATAATGGATGCAAGGCTAAAGAAAAATCAAGGCACTTTCATAGGATTTGTCGACCTGGAAAAAGCGTTCGACAATATAAAATGGTGCAAGCTGTTCGAGATTCTGAAAAAAGTAGGGTAAGCTATAGGGAGAGACGGGTCATATACAATATGTACAACAACCAAGAGGGAATAATAAGAGTGGACGATCAAGAACGAATTGCTCGTATTAAGAAGGGTGTAAGACAAGGCTGTAGCCTTTCGCCCCTACTCTTCAATCTGTACATCGAGGAAGCAATGATGGAAATAAAAGAAAGGTTCAGGAGTGGAATTAAAATACAAGGTGAAAGGATATCAATGATACGATTCGCAGATGACATTGCTATCCTGAGTGAAAGTGAAGAAGAATTAAATGATCTGCTGAACGGAATGAACAGTCTAATGAGTACACAATATGGTTTGAGAGTAAATCGGAGAAAGACGAGGGTAATGAGAAGTAGTAGAAATGAGAACAGGGAGAAACTTAACATCAGGATTGATGGTCACGAAGTCAATGAAGTTAAGGAATTCTGCTACCTAGGCAGTAGAATAACCAATGACGGACGGAGCAAGGAGGACATCAAAAGCAGACTCGCTATGGCAAAAAAGGCATTTCTGGCCAAGAAAAGTCTACTAATATCAAATACCGGCCTTAATTTGAGGAAGAAATTTCTGAGGATGTACGTCTGGAGTACAGCATTGTATGGTAGTGAAACATGGACTGTGGGAAAACCGGAACAGAAGAGAATCGAAACATTTGAGATGTGGTGCTATAGATGAATGTTGAAAATTAGGTGGACTGATAAGGTAAGGAATGAGGAGGTTCTACGCAGAATCGGAGAGGAAAGGAATATGTGGAAAACACTGATAAGGAGAAGGGACAGGATGATAGGACATCTGCTAAGACATGAGGGAATGACTTCCATGGTACATGTGGGAGCTGTAGAGAGCAAAAACTGTAGAGTAAGACGTAGATTGGAATACGTCAAGCAAATAATTGGGGAAATAGGTTGCAAGTGCTACTCTGAGATGAAGAGGTTAGCACAGGAAACGAATTCGTGGCGGGCTGCATCAAACCAATCAGTAGACTGATGACAAAGAAAAAAAAAGGGAAGGAAATTAGCTGTGCCATTTTCAAAGAAACCGTCCTGGAATTCGCTCCGAGCAGCTATACAAATCATGTAAAACTTAAATCTGGATGGCTAGATGGGGATTTGAATCCACTTCCTCGCAAATACTAATCCAGTGTGCTAACCACTGTGCCACGTCGCTCACTTTGGTCATATTCATTATTCATTTCTGACGACAGTCTGCAATATTGGAACAGAACTCACTGTCGACAGAAATTTAAAACTGTTTTCATTTAAGGATAGCATTCTACATCGAACTCAACAGACGGTGTAACGAATGAATTTGTGTTGTGTCATCTTTACTATCATCATCATCATTGGTTTTGGGAAACGTAATTCAAGAAATGTCAGCAAGTTATTAATGGGTTACCAAACGACTCCATTTCGTTGTGAGAGTACTTGTACTGAAGAATAAGTATCCTCTGGGTGAGGTTTGGGAGCTTGTGCGTTTACCTTGCACCTTAAAGCTACAGCATACACATGGGATAAAATAGCTTCGTCTACTATTCAGGAGGCCTTGTAGAGCCTCTTCTATTAGCAGATCGACGAATAACTGTTTAACCAATGATCGATATACGATTTCCGATTTCAGTCCATGATTTATGGGTGAAAAACTTGAGTCTAATGATAAAGTGTGCACACCCGCCACGGCACGATGGTGGGTTTAAACAATTCGTCATTCCGAACTCTAGGGCCCATTGTTGCTAGTTAAGTAATTTGGAGTAGCTAGTAAAATAGTCATTTTTGACTGAATCACCATAGAGTCCGAAGTATAATGATAATCTTTGTACATGTTAGGATAAGATAGTGTCAACACGGTCTTAGTATACGAACCATTGGGTAATGTGACCTTCCTGTCACTCATTAATAGCTCTTTTAACATGTGGGCACAACTAAATTTCACAAAATTCATGGCACATAGGTGTATATCTTTCTTTTATTGTACTACCGAACGATGAAATGACAAATTTATTCAAGATGACAAGAGTAACTATTACTTCTATTCATGAAGTAAATTGTATCCCTGTCCCTAAGAAGATTTTTTGACGGTTCCATAGTTATGATGGTATGGAATACGTACGTGCTGGTAAATTAATTTGTTCTTCTAATTATCAGCTATAGTTATCTGCCCTGAATACAGCTCTTAATTCTGTTGACATTCGAACACTGGTGGTTCATTAAAATAATTTGTTTTATACCATTTCTTATACATATAGCTGTATATATGTTTCGCACATACTCTGTAACTTTCCATTTTTACAAAATTTTGACTTGTTCATCGCTGTGGTACAACTGTTTTGTACTGTACTCTGGCTGAAATGTCTTGGCAGTATCGATCTATGCATTCCACTGTTTGGTCTTTGTATTCGTGTACTTTGCTCACACTACTATGCAGTTGACCTGTTTATACACTACCTATATATGTATTGTTCTCTTTGTCGGTTTCTAGTAAAATGTAATGTTAGTTTTCAACCTGAACCTGACTGACATATTTTTGTCAATGAATGTATCGATAGTTGCACTCCTATGTTTCCAGTTGCGTAAAACGTAAGACATTTTTCTTCGAGTTTCATAAATACTACAGTGTATTGGTCTTCTCATCTGCGTTTTATTTCTGTGATTGTAGCTACATTTGTGACTAGTACTCCAATTACGATGATATGGGTACCAGATAATGGTTTTTAACTGAAACTAGTAATAGAATAAAACAATGAAATACAGCTTTGTGTCTTGAATTTTGTGAAATATATTTGCGGTATTGATGATTGCACGAAGAAAACGTTTTAAAAGTACATTGTCAGTGTGCCAATATGTATTTAACACAGCTTGGAAATTTGCATAATTGCTTTTCAAACTTATGCGTTAGCATCGGAAAAGTCACTCTATGTGTATATGAAAGATGAATTTTTAAGTACCTAAAAGGTGATAAATTATTGTCACATATATCATGAAAGTATTTGAAGTTTAGGAATTAAAGCAAACTTGTATTTTTACTTTTTGTATACTGCAAGAAAAGAAAGAGACAAGGCTAACAATTGCCATAACACTGTCATCCTGCAGCCCACCAATTCTCACTGTTAGTATCCTTGAGTTGGAGACATTCCTAAGCTATAAAGTACTTCCCCATCCTCTTTATAAGTGGGCCCGGGTTCTGTGTAATTTTTGTTTCCACTTCTTCTCTCACGAAAAGATAGCATGCTTATAAACTACAACAGTTATTTTTTCTCCTCTGTCTCCACAGCAAAAGTTCTACAATTTACTTTGTGTCTACCTGTATTACAGACTAGGAACAATTATTTTTCATGAAATATTTCTTTTATATTTATTATGCAAGTCAGTACTATGTGGGACACATGGCTTCCATCTTCCTATAGTAACATAAAACCAAAAGATTATTACTAATAATATAGTTAAGTTTCAGAACAATATTACGTAACTGTAAGATGATAATATTTTCTGACTTAAATCTATGGTCCATATGTTAGGTGATTTGACATTAATCGTTTTCCAGATTACGGTCAGTTGAACATAAGAATTCTTGTAATACTGGGGATCACTTAACATTACTGTACCACGGCTTCATTGGGTGAAATGAACGGTTCTTATGATGCTCAGAAAAGAACATCATACAGAGGGAAAAATGCGTTAACCTGAAGCCCAGATGTAGCTTCACAAGAAGGCGTATTCTGAACGAGATAATGCTTATTCAGGAAGCTGACAAATCGGAACTAGGTAGCCAGAGCCTCTGAAGGGTAAAGTTGGGTCGTACTACAGCTCCAGCTACGGTCTTCCAGAAGTTGACTAAAGAGGAAAAGCAGAACAAAAGAAGTCATCAATGCTCATTGGCTGCTCTCAGTCACTGTAGTCTGTTGTCTCTTCCAGGCTGCTGTTGGAGAAGTACTGGGCAGAAAATTGTCATAAATACCCGCCCTCCGTTCCACAATAAGACTTTCACTCTCACATGTTCTCAGAGATTCTCAAATGTTGACATTCTCTGTAAAAGACAATATCGAGGCATGTATGTGATGCTGACGACCGCTGCCTCCGTCAGCTGCTGAGTTCAAAGTGGAGGCCACTGTAAGTGCCAGATGAGGTGTGGAGTATCGAGTCACCTACCAAGGACTTCGTTTCCATTATCAGCAGGCAACTGCGGAGCTGGGTACCGTATGCAGACGACTTGGCGCTGTCACACAGCTGGGTTGCCACTGGCAGAGTGCCTCCAGCTGTCGGGCACTTCGCTAGTGGGGTACATGGTCGACGCTGGACTGGGAGCAACTCGGTGTTTCAAGGTTCCTGAGGGAGCCCATCGTCGGTGGTCACTGCCCAATGTGGGCACCTACCTTCAACTTTGACCACGCTGGCTGTTAAGGTTTCAACTGTGTCTGTTCTGGCGAAGTGTACATTGAGGTGATGAAAGTCATGAGATACCTCCTAATATTGTGTCGGATCTCCTTTCGCCCGGCACAGTGCTGCAAGTCGTCGCGGCATGAACTCAACAAGTCGCTGGAAGTCCTCTGCAGAAATATTGTGCCATGCTGCCTCTATAGCCGGCCATAGTTGCGAAGGTGTTGCCAGTGTAGGATTTTCTGCACCACCTGACCTCTAGATTATTTCCATTAAATGTTACATAAAATGCAAAAGTGACCCAACCAGTTGCACACAACTTTATTAAAAAAAACACATTAACCAAGTTTCGATAGCTCTAAGACTACCTTCATCAGAATGGTAAAAGTTATCTAGAAAAATGGTACAGATAATATACATCAAATAGTTACATATGTGAAAATTCTCAAATAAAAAGCAGAAAACTGTACTTAGATGAACTCAAATGACAACTTTTAAATTTTCAGCAACAGTGCTGTCGTCAAATGACATGGTTTTGTTCCATGAATAAAAAATATAGGTCATAATAAAAAAGACAGACAGCGATCACATACCGTGGGGAAGGGGGGGGGGGGTGCTGTACTAGGGGCCAAACCGCACAAAGACCCTAGGTTCGGTGAGGGGCGGCGGTGAGTGGACTGCTGTGGCCTGTTGTCGGGTTGTGAACCAGTGAGGGCTCCGTCGTTTCTAGGTCCCCAGTTCCATACAATACAAGGCCTAAGTAGTGTTATTGCCGGAATTCGTTTTCAAGTTCGCAGGTGAAACTAATTTTTCGTGAAGTTCGTTGAAAATTTTGAATAGGTGATCAATCCCGTTGTTCGGTCCTCTATAAATAATCAAAATATCGTCGATATATCTAGAATATGAAATAACGCCTAAGGCAGCAGCTGAAAAATTTTTAAAAAATTTTCTTCTAGGGAATTTATAAAAATGTCTGCTAGGATTCCTGCTATCGGGTCCTCTACCGCAAGACCATCAGGTTGGTGATATAACAGTCCCCTGACCTCAAAATAATTATATTTTGCTACGATTTGAAGCAAATTCATGAAATCAGTAATTTGTTTCGTCAGAAATGTCTTTTTTGAAGAGCTGTAAATTTTTTTCAACTATGTCCAACGCTGTTCTGACTGTCACATTCGTATAGAGGTTTTTAATGTCGAAAGAAATCAATTTAGTATCTTGATCACAATTTATGTCTTTAACTTCATTGACTAAGCTTTGGCTGTTGTAGATAAGAATAATTATTCTGGAAAACAAAGTATTTTTTCAATTTGTCGTGCTGAAATCTAGCTAGGTCGTGGTAGGCACTATTCATACTATTCTAAACGGGACTTACAGGATGTCCTAATTTATGAACTTCAAATTGTACTCGTAACTTTGGAGCCTCAGGAGACATGTTAAGTAACTGCCTTTTTTTGGTAAGGTTTAAGTAAAGATTTAGCTTCGTTAACCACGACTCTGATTTCTTTTTGCAAAACAGGAGTGGGATCCTCATGTAGCTCGTAAATATTGTTTTCCTCGAAAAACTCCAAGTTTTTCGTAATATATTCTTGTTTTTTAGCAATGACGTTCACATTCCCTTTATCAGACTTCGTTATTAAGGCATCGTTTACTTAAAGTTTATTATTAATGGCTTTAATTATTTTTATATCATTACTAACAGGATTATGAGCAACACATAAGTTTTTGCTAACAATATTCCACGCATCGTGTGCTATTCTGGTCTGACGAGAGCTTGTAACCTCCCCACAAAATTTAATAAATATTATGAATATGATTCTAATTTAGTGTAACTTCCCAACAGAAAATTTAATAAATATTATTAAGAAATAATATTCTAATTTAGCCTCCCCACAAAAATTCTTTCTGATTTAATCTAAGCTCAAAATTCATTCACATTTAGCGTAACCTCAAAACAGAAAAATTCCTAAACCTCTCAACAGTAAAAAATTATAATTATGTCGTTCACATTCGGTGTAACGTCCCAATAAAAAAATGAATTCAGTAACCTGGTAATAAAACAATGTAACTAACCTCTCAATTAAATTGTCACTCACTTATGACTTTTCAATAATTCACTGTGAATTTAACCAGGTAAATTTTGGACGACAGCATTGCTGCGTCATGGCCCTGAAAGATCATTGTGAAAAAAAAGAAAAAATTCTTACATCCATGAAGTCGCCGGGTATATCTGCTCTTAGAATAAATTTTTTCTGGCACAGCTCTGTGCAATGCTGGCCGACCTATCTGTCACTTATGAAAAGAAGCAACTGATTTTTCTATTGCAATAATCGGGATGATCATGGATGGGAGAAATTAGTAAATTCTTTAAATTGAAATGAATGGTTGTTAAAAGTTACTTTTTATGAGAAAGATTGTTATTATGCGATTTTTAAAACATTTACATGGAACTTACATTAATACTCAGGCTCCGACATCGCTGCACCGCGACCGGGCCAGCCAACACGATACACCATACCAGACCAGAGCAGACTCCAGACTAGCAACAACTTACTGCTATAGCTACACAGTTCCTACTGCAGTCAACACTGCTCTCTGGTCAGAGATTTTCTTATACCTTGCGTATTGCAAGAGCAATACACCTCTTACATAACCCTCCACGAGGGGGGGGGGGGGGGGAGCAAATATTTGACAGCGATGATGAGTCAATTGGACTTGCCATGAGCAACAAATTTTTCTAAAATCTACTTAATTAACTAAGTTGACAGTCACAGAGTATATACATATATATATATATATATATATATATATATATATATATAAGTGCAGAACATGAAATGAAATAGAGTGCACATGCACTGAGTACAGAACATGTCAAGAAATGACAAAACGTATATGCAATGAGTACAAAACATATTAACAAATGACATAAAGTGCACATGCACTGTATATATCTCTACCATTTTACAAGAACTAGGAAAGGAAAGGAAAGGGAAGGACTGCATCATGGTTGTAGCACAGTAGGTTGCACTTAGGTGCACTGAAAGTCCATATCTTTTTACAGAAGCACAACACCAAGTGAGACAATCTGAAGTTCTCTTCCCTGAAGTATTAATCAGTGTAGCCAAGACACTGAATTGTCGTATTAATATTCAACGTTATCATTTTGGTAGTAAATTAGGTACACCAAACAGTGGGACCATAATAACATCTCCATCGTTCAAGGTGGTGGACAGCATGATGTGTCAACACCACACTCCTGCATAACTGATACTTTTTCACCAACGTAGAATTAGTGCAAAATCCAAATATAGTGCTCCATGATCATGAGGATGGACAGGACAAACGCATATTGCATTTAGGTCAGAAGGTGAAGGTCACTAAGTCTTATACTAGTCATCATAGAGAATTACACTAGTCTATCAACCGATTTGAGTAACTGTTGGCACTCATTGCCTAGTTACTAAACATTTCTGTACTATGTATGGAGTATTACAGAACGGTATTCACAAGTCATCTGATTACACTAAATATTGGCACTCATTGGCCAGTTACAAATCATATTTATGCACTGTTCAGAAGTCATCATTCAAAGCAAGAGTTAATTAATGGTATACCATTTACATAATTCATCTAGTTATAGTAATCATTGGCCAGTTACAAACCATTTTTATGCATAATTCAGAAGTCATCATTCAAAACAAAAGTTAATTAATGGCATAGTATTTACATAATTCATCTAATTATAGTAATCATTGGCACTCATTGGCCAGTTACAAACCATTTTTATGCATAATTCAGAAGTCATCATTCAAAATGAGAGTTAATTATTGGCATAGCATTTATAGAGTATAACAAAAATATTATTTACAGAAATTATTGGCATAGTATTTATGCATTATTACAAAACATCATTCAGTATTACTCAGAACGCATCTTTCAAGTGACATAGGACATATTTAAAATGTAACACACTATAACTATTACTCAAGGTCTGTGGTTAGAAAACATCATTCAGTATTACTCAGAACTCATCATTCCAGTGACATAAGACATATTTAAAATGTAACACACTATAACTATTACTCAAGGTCTGTGGTTAGAAAACATCATTCAGTATTACTCAGAACTCACCATTCCAATGACGTAAGACATATTTAAAATGCAACACTGTAACTATTACTCAAGGTCTGTGGCTAGAAAACTTCATTCAGTATTACTCAGAACTCATCATTCCAGTGACGTAAGACATATTTAAAATGCAACATTGTAACTATTATTCAAGGTCTATTTTTTTGTGCTAGCAATGAATTGCGTTGGGATCGATAATTAATTTCTGGGGCATGAAAATATTTGCTTTTGACTTATTGCTGCAAATAAGGATTAGTAACGTCATTCGTTATGAAACAAGTAGAGTATATGTGATCACATTCATGAATGACACACACAAATGGGTAAAAAAATGCAACTACTACAACAGGTCTAATAACTAACTGCATATAGCACATTAATTTCATGAATAGCTTCTCCTGTAAAAAATACAAAATGGATTATTCAGCTGAAAGAAGAATCGCATATTATGCTCAAAAGTAGTGAACTTCGAATTAACAGGTAATGAAACGTGTACTCAATATGTAGCTGTCCTTTCCAAAACATTCAGTCACTATACCATGCAACATAAGACATACTGTCAAAACGAACTGCAACAAATACTTAAATAACTACTAGCATCTCTTAACTAATATATAAACTTCATCATTACTCTCATATGCAAAGAAAAACTTCATTATTCATATTAGCATATTCTTCATGTAACTATTCATCATCATTCATTATCATCTGCAAAAAGACACTTCATTATTCATTATTAATATTACCATTTACTTCATATAACTATTCATACTATAGAGTTTCTTATTTCTAGCATATTTCATCACTAAAACTAAGATGTGTAGTTCTTGTCCGACAGCCTGCATCAATCGCCTCGTATTCTGAAAGAAAAAAAATTAGTTAAGACTGCTATCATACGATGTGTATAGTATATTCTTGTTAATGCTTGTTAATTCTGATCCATTTACTCTTCACCACTAGGTGTTCCATTTTCTTTCGTTCATTCCGAAGGTCAAATTCCCATTTCATAATAATCCACTGTGGTTTGTTTATTTCTTTTACACGTTATTGCTTTCTGAAAATGATGAATTGGGATTAATATCTTGCATTTAAACCATATACCCATTAAATGAAAACTTGTTTCTAGTGATATAATTAAGCATACAGCATAGCATGACGGAAAACGTATTATGTCAAAAAACATAGACAGTTTTCAAGTGCAAAAAATGTACGCAGAGTATCATAATGTAGTAGTAAAAAATGTAAAATAGTCAAGATGTTGAGATATCATAAGGCAAAATGTCAAAGTCAAGTGGTGTTGTTATATCTTAAAGATTTCGTAGTGCATACAAACAAAATAGGAAAACAATCATACATACACGAGAAATGGAAAATGTGCACGGTCTGATGTGTAATGACAAGAAACCGACCTGCTAACCTTACCTTGCCGGGCACTTGCCAAGAAAAAATACCATAATCTTCAGTAAGTGTTCATATTAATACCTGCAAATGGCATTACAGTGCGACAAACCATAAAGTATGTTCATTCAATAAAGGGTTTAATATTGGAGACATGGTGATTGCCCTTGCTTTTTCTGGTTCTCAAAGTTTCGACGTATACTACATTAGGGTGAGGAATGCTGCGAATTCGATATGGACCTGCGTATAAAAGCTCAAATTTACTACATCTACTCTTTCCTCTGTTGGATAAATAATGTGTGCGTACTAATATCTTCTGTCCAATGTGAAAGTCACGGCGTGTACAAACCTGTTTTTGCTGTATTCTTCGGCGCTCTGCGGCACGTTTGCTGTTGTTGAGTGTAATGTCAATTATTTCATGGTGTCGTAGTCGACGAGAGGTAGGAAAGGATACTAATTCTTTAATTTTGTTAGGTGGTTCAACATTTTTCAGTATAACAGTCGGAGATAGCATAGGGGATTCATTTGGTATGGAGTTAATTACATCCTGGGATGACGGTATGTATGTATCCCAATCAATATGTTTTTTATGGCAGTATATTCTACATAGTTTACCAATTTCTTTCATTAGCCGTTCACAAGGGTTCGAAGAAGCGTGATACCTGGATATATAGATCGGAGAAATGTTTCTTGTTCGTAACATACGTGTCCATATAGCAGATCGAAACTGTGGTCCATTGTCAGAAATTACTTTCAATACATGCCCTATATGAAATAGAAAATGTTTTACAAATGCTTTCGAAACAGATTTAGCAATAACTTTGCGTAACGGAGTGAAGGTTACAAATTTTGAAGTGAGTTCAACAGCGACAAAGATGTAGCAAAAACCTCTATTAGTTCTGGGAATCGGACCAAAAATGTCTACAGCGGCCATGTGTCTCAATTTAACAGGTACAATGGGATGTAACGCAGGAATATGTGAAGTCGTGTCTGACTTAGCTTTCTGGCAGATTTTACATGACGCTAAAACTCGTCGAATACGTTTCTCCACGTTGGCAAAATAACAGTTCTGTCTCAGTATAAGAAAACATTTTCTGGCTCCGTAATGTGCGTAACTTAAATGAGTATACCATATTAATTTGTTAACCAGTTCGTCAGGAATGCATAGTAATCAGTTGTTGCTGTCAGGGTGAGAGCGGCGAAACAGAATGTTATTGCGTACAGTGTAATGGTTTCTGATGGTAACATTATTCCTATCTTGCCAAAGGTGTTTAATTTCTATCCATACGTTGTCTTTACTCTGCTCTTGTGCTATGTCTCGTAATGATGCCGAAATGAAATTTTCAAATGCAACTTGTTGAATATATATATATGACGCTGAAATTTGCTTGGCAGAAGTTGGTTGCGATGTCTTGCTGATTGTTGCTGAGAGAACGGGATAGTGCGTCTGCTACAACATTTTGCGTACCGGGAATGTGAACAATTGTAAAATTAAATTCTTGTAAATAGAGTTTCCATCTGCTTAACCTGTCATGTGTAAATTTTGCTGAAAGTAAAAACTGGATAGGTCTATGATCTGTGTAAACGGTAGTGTATCTTCCATAAAGAAAATGCCTAAATCTCGAAAATGCCCATACAACACATAATGTACCAAGTTCTGTGACAGAATAATTGCGTTCAGCAGGTGACAGAATGCGACTCGCAAATGCGATGTTTTTAATTACTGTAGAACCATATTCTTCCATTTCCTGAAAAATGTGTACGCCTAAAGCGGTGTTAGAACTGTCGGTGGCAGTGGAAAAGTTTCTAGTAAGATCTGGATGTGATAAAAGTGGTGCATTCATCAAAGCTTGTTCCAGATTGACAAATTCAGAATGTGCTTGGCTATCCCAGGACCAAATAGCGTTTTTACCCGTCAATTGATATAATCTAGGGGTGTCTAAAGCAGAGTAATGAATATATTTACGAAAAAAGTTAATTAAACCCAAAAAGATGCGTAGTTGCTTCTTCGTCGTAGGTACAGTAATGTCACGTAAAGCTTGAAGTTTTTCCGGGTCAGGCGCAATGCCTTCTGCTGAAATTGCATGTCCAAGAAATTTTATAGAAGTTTTGCCAAAGTGCGATTTGCTAAGATTAACTGCGAGTCCTTGTGCACGAAAAGTTTGTAACAGTCGTTCAAGAATCAAATTGTGTTCAGACCAGTTAGCTTCTGCAATAAGAATGTCATCTACATTACGTTGTGATTCTGTCTTTTAATTCTGTCGGAAGTATAGTATTCAAACCGCGGATAAATGCTGCTGAAGAAATAGATAAACCGAACGGTAATTTGCAAAATTGATAACAGTCACCAAAACAGAGAAAATCCATGTACTTTCTGCAGTTCGGATGGAGCTGAATTTGCCAAAATCCCGATTTCAAATCTGATGTGGAATAAATAGCAGTACCATGAAATTTCTGTACAAGTTCTTCTAGTGTTTGAGGGCGATCTGTTTCATTAATAATAATGTCATTGATGTGACGCGAATCAAGTACGTGGCGAAGTGAACCATCCTTTTTCTTAACGATATGGAGCGGGTTTATGTACGGACTAACTGCCGGTTCAATAAATCCGTGGTCAAGCATAGCTTGCAATTCTTTCTTAACCTGTTTTGTGTGAATATACGGAATGGGATAATGTTTGGCTTTAAACGTGTCGTGCTGTTTAACTTGAAATTCATACATAAATCCGGACATAGTACCAGGGACGTTGTCAAAAACTGGAGCTTGCTGTAAAAGAATTTTGCGTAGCTCTGAACGTTCGTCGTCCGTATTTGCACTGCTCTGTTTAATTTTATCAGTAATCACCTGTATAACGTCATAATCGCCTTCGTCTGGAGAATTATGGTTGTGTACGTACGTATCTGTGAACAATGTCAAATGACAGTCTATGTTAGGTGATGCAGAAATGACCTCTGTCCGATTAATTGTTTGTTCTTCTGTAGACAAAGAGTGCTGAAATTCTAAAGCCAGTTGCACATTTTCATCCTTTAACATTAAACAGGAATTTTGAAAGTCAATAATTGCGTCGTGTTGTACTAGAAAATTCGTACCTAAAATAACGTCTGTTGTCAATAAGGGAACAATCCAAAAATTTGAGTGAAACGTATGACCTGCAATACAAAATGATAAGTGTGTCTGTAATTTTACATCTACTCCTTTACCAGATACTGCACCTTTTACTTTAGATTTGCCTAATGGTAACGTAGGATAGGTATTCTCTTTGTTACATTCGTTGAAAGTTGCTTCATTTATAACTGACATAGGTGATACAGAATCGATTACTGCTGAAAATTTGGATGATCCAATCTTTACTTCAATGACAGGGTGTGAAATGATTTTTTCTATAACTGGTTTTTCCTGCAAAAGAGTGTCTCGGATGTCGTCAAATGTAATAACATTTTCGTGAACAAGATTCTGTGTGTTAAAAGTAGTGCTTGTGTTGCTGGAAGGTGCAACCTGTACTGTATCTAGTCAAATTCTATCTGACGTACTATTATTTGCGGGAGGATGCTGTGGCATTTCAACTATTTGTACTGTTCTGTTATTTCTTTCTGACGTATTACGTTCGGGATGATACCGACTGTCTGGTTCATTCATGATAATCTGTTGTTGCGGATGATTTTGCTGCTGGTAAGACCGACTGTTATTAAACGTACGCTGAAAATTGTGCTCATTACTTTTACGTCTGTCATGATACTCATTTCTATACGGTGCATTGCGATATGAGTTGAAATTGTGTGTTTTCTGTACGTACTGATTTCCTTGTTGCTGTGCGTTACTTTTTGGCGGAGCCGACGCTATGCATGTAGGCGGCGAAACATTAAAGCTTGGTTGACGTTGCAGATTACATTGTTGGTTGGGTATGCTAACCGGCTGCTTTGATGCTGTTGCGGAGAAAAACCTGTATTGTTACCAAAATGTGTTTGCGACTGCTGAAAATTTTGTACATACTGATGATTAAAATTTTGTTTGTTATTAAAATTACGGCGGTAGTTGTCATTTCGGGAGTGTCTAAAGAAAACTGTCACTTTCGGTAAAATTTGTCATATCAGCTTTTCTTTACTCATTCCTAATTCTAGATAGATCGATAGTTGAAGAGCTGTTTTGGTAGATATAAAGGATAGTAAAAGAGAAGACAGCAGTGCAGAAAACTAAAGATGAAATAGCACTACTACGGTTCGGGGTCCTGTGCACGCTACGGCACATATTCATCGAAGTGTAATGAATCCCCTGAGGTCAATTACGCGCCGCAAATAAATTTTAGTTTCTGCGTTACAGGCAATGCCGATGAAAATTCAAAAACAAATTGTTGTATCCAGTCCAATGCTAGTTTCTGCATTACAGGCGAAGCTGGTGAAAATACAAAAGCAAATTGTCGTGTCCAGTCCAAACGATGTATTTGTGTTCTGTCATTTTTAAATGCCTTAAATTTTCTCACGGATAGAAAGTGTCTGTAATCAAAATTATCGTCTCTGAATGTGTGAACAGGTTCAGGACTGTATGAGAATCTATTTGTGTGTGTCTGTTCGGATTCTAAGTCACGTAGTCTCTGTAAATTACCTAAGTTACACTGGCTGTGTGAGTGTGACAAATGTTCGGAATGTGGCGTATGCTGTTACGTGTTAGTGACTGAAACATTTTTCATTTCTGTCACTTTAAAACGTTCGTCAATTTGGCTGTTCTGTTGTTCAAATCTCTTATCGACTTCCGCATCCAGCGTGTGTGAAAGTTCTGCTGACATTAATTTAAACTCGTCGCGTAACTACGTCCGACCACGATTTCTGCTGCTATTTTACGCAGTGTTACTTGTTTGTTAGCACTGACAACTCTACGCGAACGCCGGTGTTCTCGGTCGTTAAGTGAAAGCCATTGGCCACTGCATTGCCCGTGGTCAGGGGTAATGCCTGAAATTTGTAATTCTCGGCGCACTCTTGACACTCTAGATCTCGGAATACTGAATTCCATAACAATTTGCGGAATGGAATGTCCCATGCGTCTAGCTCCAACTACCATTCCGCGTTCAAAGGCTGTTCATTCCCATAGTACGGCCATAATCACGACGGAAACCTTTGCACATAAAACCACCCGAGTACAAACGACAGATTCGCCAACGCACTGCCGTTTTACACCTTGTGTATGTGATACTATCCCCATATGTATATGTGCATATCGCCATCGCATGACTTTTTGTCACCTCAGTGTATGGCGACCACGAGTTAGTCAGGCTGCTGGGAACTGTGTCTGATCCACTTTGGGGCAGCTATGTTGCTGTTACGGCGTGCTGTGCTGCCTTCCGAGATGACAGTTGTTGACCAAAGCGCTCAACATGCCACCATCCAGTAATGTCAATGAGGATCAATAGCCTCTCACCTGCTGTAATTCAGTCTCTGTACCAAAATGATTACATGACTGTTGTGTAGGGCGATGTTTGATGCACAGCACTCCAAGTGGTTCCAGCCACCACCACCTCTACAACCCACACGCCTCCGAGGAAGCGTCACCTTCCTCCTCCGATTGATCAATCCCCCAGTGGTCGTACCCTTACCCCAGCACCACGCTGATTCATTTTTACATGTACTCGTTTTAACCTGTCAACCGAATGTTGATCTCCATTTGTGTCTTACAAACAGAGGACTTAATGCTGTAATTAATAACTGGCCTTAAATATCCTTTTTTCAGTTGCTTTACTATATTGATATTAGGTGCGCAATATCATTTTTGTAATTGTATTACTGTATTGAACAAAATATCTCATACAGAATAATGATAATCTGCCACAGGCTTTGGGTGGAGTGGAGTTTGACTAGGGGTGGCTCCAAGTGTGTGTAATTATCTTCTTTAGTAAACAATACATTACAACACGTAAGTGTGTATGAAAATTAAAGCTTTGGCGCTCGAGAACGCAAGTAATTATATCAGAAAATTGCAGACAGCAGAAATAAAACAATACTTGACCCAGAGCGAAATACAATAATTCTTAAGTCAAATGGGCAACAATATTCTAAAAAGATAGATGTTCTACTTTGATAAAATAATCTTGCTTCACCTAGATATGCTATACATGTAGGCTCCAACTAAAACGGAAACTTGTGGAGACCATGATTAAACTTAAGAAGGGACACACTGAATCACTAAGAGAAAGCCGGCCGGGGTGGCCGAGCGGTTCTAGGCGCTACAGTCTGGAACAGCGCGACCGCTACGGTCGCAGGTTCGAATCCTGCCTCGGGAATGGATGTGTGTGATGTCCTTAGGTTAGTTAGGTTTAAGTATTTGTAAGTTCTAGGGGACTGGTGACCTCAGAAGTTGAGTCCCATAGTGCTCAGAGCCATTTGAACCATTTTTGAACTAAGAGAAACGAGTGACTCACTCTAATATCTACAATCTAGCGCTATCATTCGTCATCATCTGTCACGCCTGCCCCAAAATACAACATAACTACACAGAACTAATTACTACATGCGCCATAAGGAAAGCAGTATAATAGTAGGTTATCGCTAGTATACAATTGTGGAAAAGATCTTGCCGTGTATATAAGTTCGCAATGAAACCATTACATTCGCTGACACCATGACCATGCCGTGCAGTAGTGCACTTCACCTGACAGCTTCTTTATGGCCCAGCCATACCTCTATAGAACCACAAGAGACACAAGCCAACTTAATGTAAGTGCACACTAGTGCACAGTAAACTAATTGACGAAATACACTCAGTGCTTGGCGCTAACGGGTATGGCTCACAAAAGCACACACCACTTTCTGCTCTGCTCTGTCTTGCCATAACCAACTTGACCACCATTCCTCCTCACTGGCTGTCTGCTGACATCTTCTCACGTATACTGTGAAGAGGGCACCATTCAGCTCAACGAAGTCTGCATATTGTTGGCCACACCCCATGATAACCATTGCTGACTGCCGCTGTGCCATACTACTTGATTCCATAACTCTCTCCTTTCCTGTCTGTTGCACTGGTCGCCATCAGTCAACGTCCTAGCTCCTGTCGCTGTCACCGACCGACAGCTGTGGCCACACCTTCGCTAGCCACACCAGATATGGAGACAAGAATGGCCGACATGCCAAACAGGCCTGGCACCTAAGCCACTGCTTGTCAGACATTACGCATAGATGAATTCTTTAGACGATGACCGGTTTCAGTCTGTAATGACCATCTTCAGATCTAAAATGTATAAATACACTCCTGGAAATGGAAAAAAGAACACATTGACACCGGTGTGTCAGACCCACCATACTTGCTCCGGACACTGCGAGAGGGCTGTACAAGCAATGATCACACGCACGGCACAGCGGACACACCAGGAACCGCGGTGTTGGCCGTCGAATGGCGCTAGCTGCGCAGCATTTGTGCACCGCCGCCGTCAGTGTCAGCCAGTTTGCCGTGGCATACGGAGCTCCATCGCAGTCTTTAACACTGGTAGCATGCCGCGACAGCGTGGACGTGAACCGTATGTGCAGTTGACGGACTTTGAGCGAGGGCGTATAGTGGGCATGCGAGAGGCCGGGTGGACGTACCGCCGAATTGCTCAACACGTGGGGCGTGAGGTCTCCACAGTACATCGATGTTGTCGCCAGTGGTCGGCGGAAGGTGCACGTGCCCGTCGACCTGGGACCGGACCGCAGTGACGCACGGATGCACGCCAAGACCGTAGGATGCTACGCAGTGCCGTAGGGGACCGCACCGCCACTTCCCAGCAAATTAGGGACACTGTTGCTCCTGGGGTATCGGCGAGGACCATTCGCAACCGTCTCCATGAAGCTGGGCTACGGTCCCGCACACCGTTAGGCTGTCTTCCGCTCACGCCCCAACATCGTGCAGCCCGCCTCCAGTGGTGTCGCGACAGGCGTGAATGGAGGGACGAATGGAGATGTGTCGTCTTCAGCGATGAGAGTCGCTTCTGCCTTGGTGCCAATGATGGTCGTATGCGTGTTTGGCACCGTGCAGGTGAGCGCCACAATCAGGACTGCATACGACCGAGGCACACAGGGCCAACACCCGGCATCATGGTGTGGGGAGCGATCTCCTACACTGACCGTAGACCACTGGTGATCGTCGAGGGGACACTGAATAGTACACGGTACATCCAAACCGTCATCGAACCCATCGTTCTACCATCCCTAGACCGGCAAGGGAACTTGCTGTTCCAACAGGACAATGCACGTCCGCATGTATCCCGTGCCACCCAACGTGCTCTAGAAGGTGTAAGTCAACTACCCTGGCCAGCAAGATCTCCGGATCTGTCCCCCACTGAGCATGTTTGGGACTGGATGAAGAGTCGTCTCACGCGGTCTGCACGTCCAGCACGAACGCTGGTCCAACTGAGGCGCCAGGTGGAAATGGCATGGCAAGCCGTTCCACAGGACTACATCCAGCATCTCTACGATCGTCTCCATGGGAGAATAGCAGCCTGCATTGCTGCGAAAGGTGGATATACACTGTACTAGTGCCGACATTGTGTATGCTCTGTTGCCTGTGTCTATGTGCCTGTGGTTCTGTCAGTGTGATCATGTGATGTATCTGACCCCAGGAATGTGTCAATAAAGTTTCCCCTTCCTGGGACAATGAATTCACGGTGTTCTTATTTCAATTTGCAGGAGTGTATATACATCTAGTGAGCAGTGTGTCTTTTAACATAGAACAGCAATATGTATCACTATATACTGTCATACACCAGGGAAATGTACAGATAAAATATGGTACAACGTATCTTTTTTCACACCATGTCCTAAAGTGACACGGCCATAATGGCATCGTCAAAACATATAATCAGCATAGCATCGTCATTTTACAGTATTGGATCACTGTTTGTACACGCGATTATGTCGCAGTTGGTGACTACCCATAGATGTCCTCCGCTGTTTTGCAGTCTGGAGCGGTCGCCTCCGAATGGATGAAACAAACGCCCACTAACTAGCTTTTCCAGCAGACTCCGACCCAAGACAACTCACTGGGCCAGCTATGTTAAACAAACAAATGCGGGCAGTGCACCATATCAGACACCCAGTAACTTGTCCGCCGCTGTCCCCAGCGGCCTCGGGCTCTGCCCCAAGTCAACACTGCTGCTCCTCCGAGGTGTCTCCGTCCACTGGCACCGTCCGAGCAAAGTGGCGCTGCTGCTGTCCACACGCTGCAAAATGCGCCATCTGATGCGGTTTCAGCGCCACATCCGTGCAGACGCGACCAATTGGGCAGGCGGGAAGAGAGGCGAAATTTCGTTTCCACTGCGCTCTAGGAAACTGAAACACTCGGAAGGATGTCTCCCACTGTGGACTCAGTGAAAGACATTGCACGAAATTATTTGCGGTGAGTTGGACAGTAATGAAACATGCCTGCTCTTGTGTGGCCTTTGTTCCACATTACACGCAGCTACGAGCCACACATTATTCTATTGTTTCGTCAGAGATTCTGAGACTCTGACAAATTCGTCTGCTAGCGGAACTTTTCTTTGCAAAGCACACTAAACTTTGACCTATGAAAACCTGTGATGTGGCAGGCCGCCAAAATTCTAGCGGTAATTACCGGACCGTGTGGTTGAGAACAAACCTTCCACTTTGATTTCTGCTTCGTCGTCGACTGGATGTAGTAGACATACTTGTATGTGTTTCGAAATCGACATATTCAACTTCCTGCAACACAGGATGTGGTAAGATCGCAACTTGCTTCGTGCCTTTGGGTTGTCTTTATATTGCTGGAATTTACTATTATTCAAGGCTATGTTAGATCGGACTAACTTCTCGTGTCACATTTTCATTCGTAGTACTGGAGGAACACAGATTTCGTTTGTGGTCCATTCGAATTCACCAGCACGTGGAAAATGGTATCTTTTAGTTCATGCTCACATGGGTACAAGAGCCTTATAATCGCAGTCAGTCGTAAAATCAAGATACTAAGGTGTGGAACGTTATTTTGAAGGTATTTTGTGTGACGATGTAAGGCTGAACTGACGAAAATGATAGATCCGATGTATAGTATTCGCCACTGACAGATAATCGTTTTGATCAATGTAATGCTTTTGTAGTACTTCTGGCATTGCTAAATTCATTGTGTCACATACTTACCTATGTCTATGTCTATGAATACCATCACGGTTGGATCATTTGCAGAGAAACATTTGTTGTTGTCTTCAGTCCAGAGACTGGTTTGATGCAGCTCTCCATGCTACTCTCTCCTGTTCAAGATTCATCTCCCAGTACCTACGGCAGCATACATCCTTCTGAATCTGCTTAGTGTATTCATCTCTTGGTCTCTTTCTACGATTTTTACCCTCCACGCTGCCCTCCAATACTAAATTGGTGATCCTTGATGCCTCAGATCATGTCCTACCAACCGAGCCCTTCTTCTAGTTAAGTTGTGCCACAAATTTGTCTTCTCCACCATCATATTCAATACCTCCTCATTAGTTATGTGATCTACCCATCTAATCTTCAGCATTCTTCTTTAGCAACACATTTCCAAAACTTCTATTCGCTTCTTGTCCAAACTATTTGAAATGGGCTTTCACGGTTTGTTAATGCCACCCAAGGGCGAATGACGGAAGGTGTGGACCAAAGGGATTTAGGACACTTCATTCACTGTTTATTTTTTTTACAACACACTTCTTGACTAACAACATTGATAATACTTTTAAAGGGAAACAACACAACATGCCTTGTAAATCGCCTAACTGCATAAGTGAACTACTAAAAATAATCGTTCATATGTTTAGGAACACAATAAACTTCAACTCACAAATAGCATTCAGTTGTTTACTAATTAATTAAATGTCTGTTCAAGGCAATTTACCCACATAATCAACAACTTGAAACCAGAATACACTTCCTTGCTATTAAATGTCTGCATAAGTTAATGGCCGTACATAGTAACCTCTGAACAGCAATTCAGTTGACTTAAAAAAGAACACAACCACCTAAACATGTTTACAGAATTATGGGAAAGAAATGCATATACATCTTCTGTTCAGCAAATGAACCTTCTCATTACCCACATAGAGCCACTGCGAGGTACTGGAAGCAAAACATAAGTCTTCCACGTGTATACCAAAGGCACGGTTTCCCAGACTGCAAGCCGTAAGAAATCAAGTACAGGAAGGCGTCGGGCTAGTAAACAACGCCCGCTACGGTGGGTGGGCGCGACTACGAACTGCTTGCCACAGTGGTTCGGTTCCTCCCGCAGCCTCTGCGAAGACCGGCAGCGAAATTAATGAAATTAGCACCACCTGTGACACAAATGGCAAGCAACTCACCAACGTAAGAAGGACATAAATTATTTGCATATACAACGTGTCCAAAACAGCTGTCTGTCCACTACTTCCAGCGCCTCAGAGGACACCACTTAACACAGTGAATTCAGAGTCATCTAAACATACCGCGCAATCTGCACAAAACCACATGAACTTCCTGCATGAGAGCACTACGCTTAAAATAAGGAATATTAACTTAACACAACATACAACTTCTAAATCTCCGGGTGACTGGCCTGGACTCGTGAAATGGATCTACCAACACATCATCACGGCCAATAAACCGCCTCCGCTCTCCGCTTGCGAGGCACAAATAGGATATGTCCTGCAACACACTGATTAAAATATCTAAAACAGTGTTCGTTACAAAGTAAACACTCAATGTCACAGGGAAACAGACATCGGTTCGTTACAATAAACGCACAAATCACGTGGCTGAAAAACACAACCAAGTCAGTGGCACACAAGAAGGTCAGTAATAGTAAGGCCCTTTATCATTTTCCCATTCAGAGGGGCGTAAAACAATAACACTTAAGCAGAGAAGTATGAATGCATTTGAGCAATTCAGTGACTGACAACAACTAAGTTTTTAAATGCAGAACACAAGTCCTCACAGAATAAACGCGGCTTTGCGCAATGGGCTCCTAATAGTAAGGTTAAGCGTCCAAAGCACACTGCTCCAGAAATACACCACAACGGCAAGCACCCTCAGTAATCGCCAGAACGATGGACACTGAGAACAAAATGCTGCTTATATCCAAACCAATAGTGCTCGCTATGGCGTCACATCAGTCACAGAGCCATAGAGACGAGAATGTAGTCACTAGAAGCAAACGGTAAATCCATCATAAACAAGGAAGCAGCATGTTTCCGACAGCATCGGCGCCTCTACCCAAGTCCGCCGCGAACGCACAAACACAATCAGGTAACGTGGCAAACTTTCCTCTTGCCACGACACACGGCGTCGGCAGACCCGGCTTCACGCTCCGCGCACTACTGCCTATCTCACTGTTTCTGCTCGCCCTCCAAAATCCAACTACTCGACTGTCACAGGTGCCTCGCCGACTTCCCCCACGAGGGGGCGCCATTTGTCCTTTCCTCCGCGATACAGCGCCACGGCTATTTATCGTCCATGTTTCACTTCCATACATCGTTACATTCCATACAAATACTTTCAGAAACGCCTTCCTGACACTTAAACCTATACTCGATGTTAACAAATTTCTCTTTTTCAGAAACGCTTTCCTTGCCATTGCCAGTCTACATTTTATATCCTCTCTACTTCGACCATCATAAGTTATTTTGCTCCCCAAATAGCAAAACTTCTTTACTACTATGAGTGTCTCATTTCCTAATCTAATTTCCTCAGCATCACCCGACTTAATTCGACTACATTCCGTTATCCTCGTTTTGTTTTTGTTGATGTTCATCTTCTATCCTCGTTTCAAAACACTGTCCATACCGTTCAACTGCTCTTCCGGGTTCTTTGCTGTCTCTGACATACAATTTCATCGGCGAACCTCAAAGTTTTTATTTCGTCTCTATGGATTTTCATTTCTATTCCGAATTTTTCTTTTGTTTCCTTTACTGCTTTCTCAATATACAGATTGAATAACGTCGGGGATAGGCTACAACCCTGTCTCATTCCCTTCCCAACCACTGCTTCCCTTTCATGCCGTTCGACTCTTATAACTGCCATCTGGTTTCTGTACAAATTGTAAATATCCTTTCGCTCCCAGCATTTTACCCCTGCCAACTTCAGAATTTGAAAGCGAGTATTCCAGTCAACGCTGTTAAAAGCTTTCTCTAAGTCTACAAATGCTAGAAGCATGGGTTTGCGTTTCCTTAATCTGTCTTCTAAGATGAGTCGTAGGGTCAGTGCCTCACGTGTTCCAACATTTCTACAGATTCCAAACTGATCTTCCCCGAGGTAGGCTTCTATCAATTTTTCCATTCGTCTGTAAAGAATTCGCGTTAGTATTTTGCAGCTGGGACTTATTAAACTGATAGTTCGGTACTTTTCACATGTGTGAACAGCTGCTTTCTTTGGGATTGGAATTATTATATCCTTCTTGAAGTCTGAAGGTATTTCGCCTGTCTCATACATCTTGGTCGCCAGATGGTAGAGTTTTGTCAGGGCTGGTTTTCCCAAGGCTGTCAGTAGTTCTAATGGAATGTTGTCTACTCCCGGGCCTTTAGAGTTATTTTACTTAAATGTACCCCTTTTACGTACATTGCATTATTGTCATGAACAAAGGCATATAACTATACAACAATTTTTCTGTTGTCTTCTTTAGAGTTATCACAGTAGTACAGTTAAGGTTACGTGGCGCATTTTCTCCGAAACCTGCAGTTGCAGAAACGGCGTCACTATCTCCGCCATAGAATAGGCTTTCTCATGCATTATAGGATACAAGTGGCAAACACATTTGTCCTGGTCAAGTCGATACTATTCGACGATGGTCCATACACGATTAATTAATTAATTAATGAAAATCGCTCCACTTGCTGTGAGAATTTTATTGAATTCACTACTGGGTTTGGCCTTTACATTGGGCCTTTTTCAATTGGTTCTGGAAACTATATATATTAATACTGTATAACAGAAAATGCGAAATCAAGACTTACACACGTACTACGTAAGTGTAGATAGTGTGCAAACATAGATTAAACTGTAGAGAAGCAACGTCAAATAAATAAAAAAATTCAAGTCATGTGGATTTAATAATTTATGTATCCAATGAAATCGTGCAAGAATTGGACTGTCAAGATCGTAAAAACCATTCAGTATATTAGAAGTATTGGTATGCTTTAGTTGTAATAGTATTTGCGTCCTGTGCAGTGTTTGTCGTCAGAGTTCAAAGTTGTAACTTTTGGAATCGCTTCAGAATAACCGCCTGTTGCGCTTGTGAGAGATGTGCCACATCCGAAATACTATTATGGCAGTCATATTGCCTTGTCATGCTTCTGTGATAAATAATTTTGGGATACATTTCAGGGCAAACCATGCTTGGAGAGTTTCATGAACATCCAGAGTTATTTTTTATGAAGTGTTTGTCTTCCAATCAAAGAACTGTATGACCGATGTACATCTTTTGAGTCACACACAGATATAGTGAGGGGAAACAAAGGTCTAATTTCTTGTAGTATATTATCTTAACGGGCATTGTAATTCTCATCAAACAGTGGAAAACTATTTCTGATAAATTTAATTAGTGAACATATAAATTACGAATGTTTATTTTAAAAAAAAGCAAATCCGTGAATCGGCGGATACAAGGTGAGTACGAATGACGAAGCATGTTGCACCTTCCACTCACTTTTTATGAAGAACCGTATGTCCCTCGAAATTCTGCCGTAAGCCATTATCAGTGTCAAATTCGAAATACGTTAACATACTGATCAGTCTGTTTCCGAGACGTTCAATACCGAGGCTACATGTGCTTAACTTACGTGAGCAGTTCACCGCTATTTTTCTTCCAGTCCAAATTCTCGTTAATATGCACACCTTAAACTCCTGTTCATGTGCTACTATCTCCTGCGATCTTATACTCTTAGCTGCGTTTGTTCGGTAGCAGGGAGAGTGTATTAGTAGACTGTTTCATCAGAAACATCACTATCACTATCTTCTGTCTAAGCGTATGTGTAATCATTTACGTGGAAGTTACTGCACATCAGAAAGCATTAAGAGTATTTGCACAGCCACCATGTTCTGATGGATACGCACACATGCGTGTGTAGAATTTATAAGCTGGAGGAACTAACGGCGTTCACCGACGCGTGAAACGAAAACTCGTTTCGAGGTCATTGGGAGGAGAACGTGTTCGTAGAAAAAGGAAGGTCCACTGGGATTCACACGAAGAGGCTGCTGCTTATATAAAAGACCAGCTGCTGCCGCTGCTAGCTCAGAACGGACTGGACACCGCAGCTATGAAGTCTTACATACTCGTTGTACTCGGTAAGTGTCCGTGTTACCTCATTAACAACATACGTTCAAATGGTTCAAATGGCTCTGAGCACTACGGGACTTAACATCTGAGGTCATCAGTCCCCTAGAACTTAGAACTACTTAAACCTAACTAACCTAAGGACATCATACACATCCATGCCCGAGGCAGAATTCAAACATGCGACCGTAGCGGTCGCGCGGTTCCAGACTGCAGCGCCTAGAACCGCTCGGCCACACTGGCAGGCGACAACATACATCTCGGGCGGTATGTAATATGCTAAACCTCATGTAACGTGGACGAGGTTCCTCTGTGCACTTAATTATTGATATTAAGATATATTCGTGTGAATCAGTGACACCTGAAGAAAGATCCGCGTTGAATCACAAAGAGCCAGTAATAACACTGAAACTTTTGATTATTCATTTCTAATAATTATGCCTGTATATTAGCTGGATACAAATTACAAAATTTCAATGCTGAAATATGCTTGTAGAGATACGAAAATAAGTGTTTAATATTTTGTTGCTATCCGTAACACAGTTTAAACTTCGTTTTCCATCAGGCACTTTAATTTCCTTTTTTTTTTTTTTTTTTTTTTTTTTTTTTTTTTTTTTTTTTACAGTCCACGACGCTGTTCGATGCGTCTGACAGAAATCTCTCTGTGACACAACACTAAATATTTTTTATTTTATTTTCGCTGCAATTGTACCTCAGTTTTGCGATGCTGTATGCTTCGTGTTTCAATACAAATTTACCTAGTTGTTGAATTACAGTATTTCTTTTTGTTCGTACTAAACACGGTGCTTTAGTACCGATAACACAGAGACGAAGTTTATGTGACAGCACACCGCGCTTGGTACACGCAGCTATTGGGGACCACAGTACAGTTACGGTACCTGAAGGTGGGCTTATAACTGTCCGAAACCAGTCGTGTGAAAAAAAAGAAATTTACAACTGAAGCGGTATTTTCAACCTCTGCTAATTTTTGTTTGTTGGGTGTGATTACTGTACTTGTATCATCAGCAAAATCAACAGGATTTGCATCTTTATGGATATAGTAAGAACAATAAGAGATGCAAGACTGAGTCCTATAGGTTCCCATCGCTAGTTCTTGTTTGGTGGGTCGATTATTATACTTGTATCACCAGCAAAGAACTAGCTTTGCATCTTCGTGAGTATAGAGTGACAAATCATTAAACATAGTAAGTACAGTAAGGGACCAAGACTGAACACTTTGGGACCCCATTGTTGATACCTCCCCAGTTTGAGAAATCTGCAGATTTTTTTGCATTATGTGAACTGTTTAATTCAACCCTCTGCACTCTTCCAATTAAATGTGAATTAAACCATTTGTGCACTGTCCCACTCATACCACAATACTTAAGCTTATTTGGAAGAATTACATAATTTACACAATCAAAATACTTTGAGAGATCACAAAAAATCCCAATTGGTCATGTTCGGTTATTCAGAGTGTTTAATATTTGATCAGTGTGAGCACATGTACGATTTTCTGTTGAAAAGCTTTTTTGAAAACAAAAGTGACACTTGGTGGTGCTTTAGTTCCAAGATATGTGAAGCTACTCTTGAGTACGTTACTTTTTCAAGTATTTTGGATAAAGGTGTCAGAAGTGAGATTGAGCAGTTAGTTTTTCGAACATCAGATTTATCCTTCTTTTTATGCAATGACTTAACAATAGCATACTCGTCTATCAGGAAAAATGTCCTGTTTCAGTGAGCTATTACATATGTGGCTGAGAATCCTACTTATCTGCTGGTATCAAGCTTGTTGTACTCTGTTGGAAATGTCATTAATTCCATGTGAGATTCTACTTTTGAGTGAGTTTATTAATTTCGTAATTTCAGGGGGAGAGGTGGACAGATTTTCAGTTTCAGCAAATTGAAATAGAGATTGCCTTTTCTAAAGGATGTATAATTCCTATTTCCTTCACAACTATTAAAAATGATAATTAAAAATATTTTCAACTTGTGGCTTTTTAAATAAACTTTCCATACAGTTCAGTGGTATGCCAGTCTTCCTATGCTCTTTGTTGCCCTGTTTCCTTTTCAACAATATCCAAATTCTTTTAATTTTACTTTCAGATGTGCTAATTGCAGACATAGTACATGTGCTTCTGGATTTTTTAATAACTTTCCTTAATACAGTAAAGTAGTTTTTATAGCAGAGACACTTGTCTGTTGCTCAGTCATTATTCTTTCTTACTATTAGATGCGTTTCTCTCTTATGTTTACCAGGAATTTTGTCCCTTTAATGGTTCTTACATGGTTTCTTACAATTATATTTCACTGTCTTCTTAGGGAAACTGTTCTCAAAATTACTCATAAGCATATCGTGATAAAAAGTTATAGATATTTTAAATAAGCATTGAGTTATTGGCACACCTCTTACTGTTGTAACTGCTATGAGCTTTCCCTAAAATTTGCAGTTGTGAAGTGGTTAATTGAATGCACCATTTTGGAGGATTATTTTGCACTGCTGTATGAAGCTACCTCATATACTGGAATTAGTTGTGCATCATGATCAGAAAGATCATTGTTAACAGGATAAATCTTTAATTGATTAAATTTTATCTTTGTCTATGAAGATATCACGTATCAGTGTTCTGCTTTCCTGTACTACCCTAGTAGGAAGATCTATTACTGATGCCAAACTGAAAGAAATGAGTAATATTTCAAGGCTGTTTGAGAAAATCTACATTGAAACCCCCTCAAATACTAGATTGCTTTCCACTGTCTGACAGGTAGCACAACAACAGATCCAAGTGTTTCAGAAATAGCTAAAACTGTCCCAATGGGGACCTATAAACATTTACAATTATAAAAGCACCATATTTAGTTTAAGTTCAGAGACACATGCTTTTGTATGATGCTCTACACAAAATTTTTTAGTTGTTTGGCACTATAATAACTTATATATGACAACTCCTTCTTTCTCCATTTTGTCTCTCCTTACATGTGCTGAAAGCTTATATGCACCCACAAATACCTTTTCCAAATCTTTGTTCAGACATGCGTAGTACATCTATTAAATCCTCAGTTTCTAAACCTTCAAAACAAACAAGAATTTCATCTACTTTGTTTTTTATTCCTCTGATGTACTGATGCAATACACTAACATGGTTTCTCACTGCACTTTTATAAGAATCTTGTGATATTTTAACATCTTTAATACCTACCTGTCCGCTGAGGAAGCAATGCAGTGTTCAAAGGGACCTTCGCGTTGAGGATAATTAGAACACTTTTAAGTAAAAAAACTTTGTCTGTCACTCCCAAGAAGAGAACTTTTTCATCCTAGTATGAAAAAATTTCACTATTTTTGCGCCAAGGATCAGTGATATAACTGCACAAGACAGTCATATTCTCGTCTTTTTCTTCGTTTTCCGTCGTTCCTTTATTGCGGCAAAGTTCATGGAGGTACGTTCTGTCTATGCAACTAAACGAAAGGCAGTTTGCTTTTTGCCATACGCATTTAGATTCTTTTATTTGTGAAGGATCTTCAGCGGCCTGTAATACATGTTTCTTTCTATACATATAAGAAATGTGTTATACAGGAGTTATAATATATTACTATATTACATTTTGTCATGTTTTTCTCTTGTTTTTCGCGTTAGAAACAACTCCTGTAGCACAAATATCGTGATGTTAAATAATTGTTTGGTGTTACTATTTACAGTGTTCTTAGTCCATATGTGTGGTCCTGGAGATGCGTCCATTCGGTGATCATGCTCCAGCTGGCCGATTTCTGGCGCTTTCTGGCCAACATTTGTTATAATGTATCACCTGCACTTTTCATTTTATGATTTATGTGTGTGTGTTTACACAGTGTAGTGTTGGTAACTGTGGCCTTGTGTTCATCTTCCCTCTCTTGTTTGTGTTGTATGTGTGGACCGATAGTTTTCATTTGTTGTGTGGTTGTGTGTGTGTGTGTGTGTGTGTGTGTGTGTGTGTGTGTGTGTGTGTGTGGTGTGTATGTGTGTGAGTGTGTGTGTGTGAGAGAGAGAGAGAGAGAGAGAGAGAGAGAGAGAGAGAGAGAGAAAACGAGAAAGAAGGGGATGGGAGGAAGATTGATTAACTACAAATTCTCGTTACGTTTCATATTTCTGTTTGTCTGCTTATACTGATTTGGTCATTAATTACCTTGTTTTTTATTGCAAGGGCTCTTTGAATGTGAAAGTTTTCTTGTAAAGGCAGGAGTTCTTTGTTGTGTAATTTCGTATTTTTTTATAAACGCATTTTCACTTCATAAAACGCGGTGAGCACTACACTGTTTTTCCTACCCCCAGTGATGGTCATTTCTTCCTGTGGGAGTTTAGGGCTGAATTTGAATTTTGTTTACTTTTTCTCTCCCTTTCTCTGTTTGCAGGTAAGCTACTTTATCTGTTTGTGTTGCCTTTTCTGTATAGATCCTTCAATGTTTTACGTAATGTGCCTGTACAGAGAGTAGTGTTTTGATTTAAAGCTAGTTTGCCTTATGCTGTTGCCTTCTGTATGCTGAAGTTCTATTGCCATGTTGTGGTATAGGTTGTGGCTGGATTTCAGTATTTTTAAATCTGTTGGTATTATAGTTGGGTGGCGGTTAGGAGCTGTTGGGTGGTCAGCAAATGTGCTATGGGTGCTGTTACTTTTTAGGGGTCTGAGGTGTTCTGAAAATCTTGTTTTGAAGATCCTGCATGTTTATCTGATGTATACTGATAGGCAAGTGTTGTATGTAAGTTCACATCTTCCTGATCTGTTGAATTTGTCTGTGCCTGTCTCCTGTTTTCTGAGTCTTTTCTATGTTGTTTTGTTTGTCCTGTATCCTATTAGGATTCCCTGTTTGTTCAATATGTTTCCTATTCTGTGGACAGTTTTGATATTGTGGGTGAGTATGTGCCATTTCTTGTGTGTGTTGTTGCACTCTTGTGTCTTACATAAGACAACTGTTTGTATGCTGTGTTGATCTGTGTTGTGTGAGGTTTTGTGTGGGTGTTGTGCATTTGTTCATTTTCTCTTTACAAATTTGTTGGTTTATTTTCTCTGTCATTTGGGGCTTGTAACCATTTTAACCATTTTCTTCTGCTGTCTGTTTTATCCTGTTTAGGCAATGTGTGTAATTCTGTTTGCGTATGGGTGTTCTGTCCAATCTGTGGAGCATAAATATGAAGTTTGCTCGTTTGTGTGGCACTGGGTGGTTCGATAGATTGTGAATGGTGATGTTTGTGGTTGTCAGTTTACTGAATATTGTGTAATCATGGGTGTTGTTCGTTTTTTGTCCAGAAAATTTAGTGTGTTATCTGTTTCTGTTTCTAGCGTGAAGGCAATTATGGGTGTAAGTTGTTTACTTCATTGTGTAGACGTTCTGTATGTGTGTGTGGTTATCAATTAGGTATATTTTGTCATCGATGTAATGGTACCACTATATGACTCTGTATTTTTTTTTTTTTGGTCTTACTATGAGTGTGAAGATCCTGCTCTCTAACCTGTTCATGAATACGTTGGCTAGGAGGTCACTAATTGGAGATCCTACTGGCAACCCTTCATGTTGAGAATAAAATACTTTGTTGGCCATGAACTAATTTGTCCTGTTGGACAGTTCTGTGTGTGGTTGCAATTTCATTAATGTGTGTGTCTGGTGTCTTTCCTTTTGTTTCACTCTTTGTATGGTGATGTTGATTGTTTCATTTATTGTAATACAAGTGTACATGATGTGACATCAAATGATAGAAGGCTTGCTGTTTCTGGTATGTCTATGTACTTGATCCTCTCGACTAGTTCCATTGAGTTTTCTAGGTTACTGCTATTTTTAGGAGCGTCTATTTTTTCTTTAGTAATGTATGTGTATGTTGGGCAAGGTGGTATGATGGAGTATTTCTGAAACTGATGACCAGCCTTAAAGGGGAATGTTCTTTGTGTACCTTTGATAGGGGTTTTAGAGTTGGTGCCTTTGGAGTTTGCTGAGGAATGCCTGGCTGTGCAGAACCTATAACCTATAATTCAACTGCAAACACAAAAAGAAAGACACTGCTGCAGATCCAAAAGATGAATCTTGTCAGTTGTTGTTTGTAAATATGACTAGTTTGTTTCTTGTTCTGTAAGCAATGTTTAATCACTGTTTCTTCAATATGTTTGCTATGCTCTGTGTTGATTTGTGTTTGTGTGTTAAAGTGTACCATTTCTTTCTGTTAGTCATGTCATGAGTGTTATTGTTTTCTATTCCTGTGTGTGCTATAGAGTCTGTGGGGTTCTTTGGTGTTTGCTTTCTCTGCTTGTTTTCATTTTTCTTTAGTTGTGTTCTGATCTTTGGGTTGAGTCTTTCTATTATATGGGTGTTATAACCACTGTTTGTGGCTACAGTCTGTGTAATGTATGTTGTAGGGCTGCTAATTTTCGATTTCACAAATTTTGGATGAAGCATATATAATTTTATCTGTGGCTGGTAGCTTTCTGAATATTTCAAATGTGTGCTTATTGCGTCTCTCTTTATTAATATATCCAAGAAATGTATTTGCTTTTATGTTTCTTTTTCCATGGTGAATTGAATATTTTCATATATGTTGTTTATGTTTACATAAAGTTTATCTATTGCCTCTATTGGTTCATCTACCATAAATGTTATGCCATCCACATATCTGTACCAGTAAACAATTTTGTATTCTTTCTTTGTAATGAATGTATTGAATATGTGTTTTCTATGTGACTGATGAATATGTTTGTCAATGTTTATGAAACTGGGAAACCCATCGATTTGCAAGTAATTGGAAGTAATTTTGGGATGTGATTGCTTTGAGGGCTTTGGTTATTTCAATAAAATTATATGTAGGTAATTTATTGTACATCATAAGTTTTCTTCAATTAGTTTTATTGTATCTTTAGCGGGTATCAAGGTGTACATATTCTCGATGTTGAAAGAGATGAGTAATGCTGTTTGTGGAATGTGTAAGTAAGTCTTTTATTTGTATTATGAGTTCATTTGTGTTTTTCACAGTTATGCTGTTCTTCGTTTCATAATGTTGCATTACGATTTTGTTCATGTGCTTTATCACATGGTTTGATGGTACATTCATGAAATTAATAACAGGTCTCAACAGAATAAGGGTTTTGTGAACCTTGGGTGGACTCCTGAGAGTTGGCGCTTTAGGGCTGTTCTGTGTGATGGATTGTTTTTGTTTATCTGTGAGTATGTGTTTGATGTCATTGAGGTTGTTTTTATCTATGTTTACAAAACTGCTGTTGACTCAGATTTCAGTTTCGTGGTGTTAAAGGCGAAAACATCTTTAGTTTTTCTATATATTGTTCTTTATTGATCTGTGCTGTGCTGTTTCCTTAATCAGGTCTTGTGACCATAGTGATATTAGATTGCAGTTTTAGTTTCTAAGTAATGTTGTTTTCTGTTTGACGTTTCCTGTTCTGCTCTTTCTTTGAAATGTTGATTACATTGTTTATTTCTTTCTTCTCTAGTTCTCGTTTTTGCCCAATATTTACAGTTTATTTTTTTGTTTCTCTTCCTCAGGATACTTTCTGTTTCTACAATCAGATTTTCTGTGTAGTGGTTATTATTTTTGTACTGGTATTGTGTTTGAAACCTTCCTCTAATAGCTGTGATTATTTCTCTGTTAATTGCTTTTGTGAGACGTTTATTAGTTTTGTTTGAAATTTTTGGTGGTGGATGCATTGTACTTTGTTATGTTTTTCTTTCTGTTTATTTTTGTTAGTATTCTGA